>NC_056739.1:1541591808-1541821808 GCF_019279795.1 Protopterus annectens
GAATTTGTTTGCCTATGTAGAAAACGTAGCTAATTTACCTGTATAAGTTTTCTTGATTAGGGTTTGAGTGGATAGAAAACAATCCTTAACTTGTTCTGGGAGCATCTGGTCCCTGGGCAGCACTGGTATTAGTTAACTGAAGGGCCTGACTGTGCAGATGAGGCTGGCTGGATAGGTCACGCAACAACTGAGGATGCTGAGGAGAAGACGGGAATCTTCTTCTGAAATGAGGCCATAACAGGGGAACTGAATCTGGTGTGGCCAACAACATGCTGTGACAATGATCTTTTTGCCAAGTAAAGGACCCCTGAGGACCAAACATGAGTGAATACATCTCTGATGAGGGATGATGGAAAAGAGCTGTTGCATCTGGTGTAGGAAAGTGTAGTAAAAAGATCACAATAAGGAACCCATCATTTGTAGATTTTTTTTATTGAATCGTTGAAAGATCATTCATTAGGGATCAATATCTGCCTGCTCCACCTGTCTACTATTACACTGGATGTCCCTGGGATGTACATTGCTATAAGAAAGCAATGTGAAGCTATGGTCTATTCCCATACCTGCATAGCTTTTTGATAAGGGGGGCTAGGAATGTGGTCCTCCCTGCTTGTTGATATACCACACCACTGCCAAGTTGTTTTTGAATTGGATGGACACTGCACCTTGGGGAAGAATGTCTTTGAAAGCCTGCAATACTAGGATGCCCATACTCATCTCCAATACATTTATGTGCAACTTGGCTTTGTCAGTGGTCTATGCACATTGGAATGTCCTGCTCAAGTAATGCCCTCCACCCTAATAAGGACACATTCATCATTCTGGAAGCTGCAGGTATTGGTTGGACAAAACGAGCTCAGCTCCTGAGACAAAGTTGCCTGGAATCATCCACCAGGACTAATGTTGTTTACAGGCTCTGGAAATTGTTATTGTTTTCATCATGAGCTCCATTGTTTGATCCTATTTGACTCTTGAGTGTGCAATACAGTACTCTGAAGTGTAATCTGGCATAAAGAACTGTTCAGATGGATGCTGCCATAAGGCCTAACATTCTTAGAATAGTTGTAATGTCTGAGGTTCTGTTCTGTATGAGACTCCTTACTGTTAGATGATTGCAGATATTCTTTCAGATGGTAGGATAGCTACCTGTTTTGTTGTGTTCAACTGGCATCCTATGAGCATTAGGAACTGAGAAGACTCCATTTAGGATTTTGGTAGGTTTAATGATATACCCAAGGATAAGCATTAAGTACTGTCTTGCCAAGACAATTTTTTCCCTTGTAGTGGTAGTGATGAGTCACTCATCTAGGTAAAGGAATATTATATTCCCAGGAAACTTGTGGGCAATGACTGCATAGGACTCTCCTGGATGGATTGGCTATCTTGATATGTAGGTAAGCATCCTGGAGATCTGAAGACCACTTCCAAAGTCTTGCTTGCAAACATTGCAGAATGGATTGAACCACAGCCACCTGTAATGACTCTCTATTCATGCATTGGTTTAGATGAGTGAGATCTAAAACAGGTATGAAGTACAGATATTCTGGGCATCAAAAAAGAACCTGGAGTAATATCCCAACTCTTTCTGGTCTGGTGACCTACAGGATGGCTCATTTTTGAAGAAGGATTTCTACCTCCTGTTCCATCACTCTCTTTTGACAGGGAGGTACTGTTGGTGGATGGAAGGGCAGAACTCTGGCCAGTGTTAAAAATATCAGGGCAGGATTCACGAAGCCTCCGTGTAAGAGTTATAACTCTTACACGGAGGCTGCAGTTAAACGGAATGATGTCAGCATGCTTTGCATATTCATGAGAGCATGCTGAATCACACCTAAGGCTAACACGGTCCGTGTAAGGCAGTAGGGGGCGTGTCCGTAGGCCGAGCCCTGTAAGCGGACACGCCCCCAGAAGAGTAAAAGTGCCCAAAGTAAACACCCACGACAGAGTCCACGGAAATGTGAATAAACACAACACAACACATGCCCCCACAGACTATGAACAGAAAATATATAAATAAACATGTTATATATTTTTTTTAAATTGTAAAAATGTTTAACCGTGAGTGCGCTCGTTTGCGCGGGCGTGCCCATAGCACAGCTACAGTTAGCAGTCAGTGGGAAAGCATATAAAAACTAAATATACAAAGTAAGCCAAGAAGCAATAGCATAGCGGTAGAGATGTTGGCTGAAGAGCAGGCATTCATGGTTCGAGCCCCCACAACACCAATTTGTATTTTTAGCAAAATAAGCACGAAACAAGTCCCTGACAAATATGTACACATAAAACCACATTTTATGTAAAATGTAATGAAATAGCCCATTTATATTGAAGAAATGTGAGGTAACAAAAGAATAAAAAATGCCAGATGTGCCCATAGCTGAGCAACAGTTTAACAGGATGAGTGCATCTGCCCGTACGTGAGCAGTGGTTTAACTGGTGCAAAATGAGTGCCCGTAGCTGAGCAGTGGTTTAACACGCTGAATCTAAGTGCCCCTAGCTGAGCTGAGCGTAATATGTGTGCCGATAGCCAAATGAGGCTTAAACCAGCGTAACCCGTTTGCGCGGAGCTGCGCACCGCACAAACAAGCTAACCGACGGGCAACGTTGAGCAAGCCGTATCAAAACTGCCTTTACACAGACACACCCCTCAGCATGTCTAGACAGTCATGAAAAATAAAAAGTAGTGGCCAGGTTCGAACCCAGGATACTATACACCATAGTCAAGGTACCAAACCACTAAGCCATGACAGCAGTACCTATAAATGCAATAATAGCTAATATATAGGAATGAATACAAACTGGAGCATGACAATGCAGGTTTACTGAAGTTGATACAATTCCAAAATGGCCAATCACAGATATGTGCAGGAAAAACGGACTATATAAGCCCCATAGGCGGGAATACACAGCATAAACGATTGTAGAACTGAACTGCAGGCAGAATGACAGGAGTAGGAGAGGGTAGTTGCTTTCAAGCACAGAGGTGGGGCATTGAGGAGTCCAGGTACATGGTCTGGCTCCTAGTCCACAATCATGAGGCCCAACTCATGCAGGGCCAGGTCCTCTGGGGAGCATACAGAGCTGAGGCGTGGGACCAGTTGGCTCATGATCTCACCAGTGCCACAGGGATTCCAAGGACTGGTGAGCAGGTCCGTCACCACCATGCGGACCTGAAGAGACGCAAGCAGGACCAACTGAACCTTTGGATCCAGGAGGCCCGGCAAATGCCCAACGCCCCACTACTAAGTTACATTTAATTATGTATGTAAGAAATTAAACTAGCTGATATTATGGAGATGTGTATTCCAATATTACTTCATTTATATTACAGCTGCAGGTGTCCGTTCTGCGAACCGCAGAGCCTATGGCGATAGGCTGGTGAGGTTGCGCCACCAGGCAGGTCAGTAATCCACTACCAGTAACTGTAAAGAAATATAAAAGTATGACAGTCAGCAAAAGAGTGCAGTGTAATCACTAAGGAATAAAATGTGCAAGTAACAGTGTGAAAGTGTCTGCAAGTATTGCTTGATTACAAAAGTGTGTTTCAGCCTGTAAGCCAAACAGAAAAATGAAAATGTCTGACATAAATTCTGAAATAAAAATGCCCCACCTGTAAGAAAATAGTACACAACCTGCAGCAGGCTGAAAAGTATAGCTGCAGAAGATGATGAAATCACATGTGTGAAATATATCCCTGTTGAAATACTGAAACATGACAGAAGTGAGACTGCTGGAAAGGATTGTAATAACTACAGGTAAAACATGTCAATAAAGCCTAGAAGTAAGTACCATCCTGAATAGTAAAATGAAAACAAGTGAGAGAGTGTGAGAAAGTGTCATGAATCCAGCAATACAGTAGTAATAACCCCTGAATAAAGTATACTGCAGTCAAGACAGAATGAAATGCATGTGAGAATCAAAACCAAACAGCAAAATCTGTTCAAAGTGTTGCTGCATCTGGAATGTGTATCCCAAAATCTGGATATGTTGCTCTCAGTCTGCAATATGCAGATAGTATGATTGTCTGATATACCAAACATCCACACTTGTCTACAGCTATATAAAGCAAATGTAGCAGGATGATGTAGCTGAACAAAGCTAGATATGAAATGTGTATGAAGAACAATAAAATGTATATTGATGTTGCAGTAACAGTCCTATCACCAAGTTGAAATAGTTATCATATAGGAAACTGTAGTTAGAACAGTAGTGTGTATATATCTGTAGCTATTAGAACTGTACAGCATATGTATTGGTATTTGAAGGTGTTAATATTATTTTCTTCACCCCACCCTATAACCACATATAACCCATTCCACGTGAAAATGGTATGTGCAATCACAATTAACACCCCTGGACGTTTGTCCTGTTGGGTCATATATATTTGCATGTCCGTTGATGCATCTGCCCTGTTCATACATCCAAACCTGATGGCCTGTTGCCATCAATTAACCCTGCATGTTGTTGGACTGTGTATTGCTGTTCAAATTATGCATGTGTTATGCACGCTGTTTAATGGTGTGAATATCTGGGTGTTTGGTTAATGGGAATACTAATGCATGCTGTTACAACTAATTGTGAATGGTATTATATGTCACTAACCCAAACTGTCATGACATAATGCAAAACATAGGATGACAGGGAAGGCAGGTTCCAGCGGACCCACCTCTCCCACCTCAGCTGGCGAGTGCAACTGGCACTAGTGCCGAGTCTGGACCCTCCTCCGGTGGCCCTGTGCCACCTGCGGGTGGAAGCGCTGCAGGGGATGGGGTCACCCCCCCTCTGCAAGTGTGGCTGGAGGACAACCACCACTCACCCTCCGTAGCGTCCGGACTGTGGTGCGTAGGGAGATTCGGGACTCTGTTCTCGAGCCCCTACGCCAGCTTGAGGCATGGGTGGCACAACTTATGGGCATGCCTGTTGCCCGGCCTACACAGCCCCCAGCACAGCCCCATCCTGGGCAGTGAAGGAACAATGGCAACTGCCTATGGGTGGGGATATCAGTTCCACTGTTGCCATCTGTGGGCTCATGGGCTCTGGATATCCAAACCTCCGTCCCCATCAATTGTGTAACCCCCCCACACGTGTCATACACCGCCCCTGTATGCGTCTTGTTTGTCTTGTCTGTTTACCTATCCAACCTACCTCCCCAGCTGTACCGACTTCCTTCACCTGACATACCACTCTCACCTGAAAAAAAAGGGCACTCTGTACCCACAAAAAAATTACGCCCCATACATAGCTGCCCATTCTGCACATATGTCTACCAGACATGGAAACTATCAATTACAATTGGCTGTACAACAAGTATTACTGTTGTCCTTACACCTCTCTCAGGGGTGGAAGGTATCAAATGTCACACCAAATTACAAACATATGCACAGCTGTTGCTGATGAAGGAATGGGCAGCTATGGGCCTTACCTATATCCCTCCTGCAAAACCCAAGCTTGTTTCCCTACTGTCTTACCCTCTTTGTGACCCCTTTTTCACCACTTTCCTGTCTCCCCATTTTCATTTCTTTCAAAGAAAATAGCGCGGGTGTGCGCAAGAGTAAGCACGTTTAAGCGATTGTAAGCGGGTGTGCGCTTGTGTGCATGGAGCTAAACGCCAGTGCGCATGCGTGAGCTCCGCGCAAACCAGCACTAACTCGGTTACAACTGCTTAAAAGTGCCTTAGTCACTTTGATTGACAGGTCTTGTAGTCAGTTCAGAAGCAAAATAAAATCCCACTGGCAGTCCCGAACCCAGGACCTTGGAAACAGTAGTCTGCATGACTTACCACTAAGCCATGACTCTTATACAAGAACATTGTGCTAAAATAAATATATCATGTAATAGTAGGAATGAATGTAAAGGGAATATAGATGTGTAGTACACAAAGCATGCCATTTAGAATTACTGTCAAAACTAGTGGATTTCCATAATAGTAGTGTGTGAACAGAAACAGCCATGCTAGTTGGTAGCTAGTAGGTATTAATGTCACTATAGCAGCTTGCAAGCCACACACATACTCACAGCAGGATAATCACTGCCCATACCCCACAACCTCTTACAGGAACACATCGGACCAAGTAATAAAATATGTGGAGCAAAGGCCCAAAACCAGGGACACATTACAAATAATGTTACAACAAACGCAGACAGTTCAGAGAGTAACAGGGTCTGCATTTTGTGGGATGTTTGGAAGGGTATGAAGTCTGAAACTTGAATGTTTGTCACTATATTCTGACTTGAGCCCAGAGTGATTTGCCAGAAAAAGCTGTGCATGAGATATTGACCAAAATATGAGGCAGAAATGTGGACAACCTGCAAATATTTGTACACATGAGAGGTCTGACACCACCATATTTGAATAGTTAAGAGCCTAGACATAGCAACAGTGAATGACTTACAGGGATGCCCCACAGACTCCATGTGAAATGTACAAACAGTAGGCAGAAAGGTGTAACAACACATGCAATGGTAACTATGGAGTCCTGAAAGTATTCACCACTTGCATAGCAGAATAAGTGTAGTAATACATATGCTCATGCTAACCCACAGTCACAACTGCAGCATACCAGACAATTTAATGGGTGTACCCCCACTGATATGTACCATTCCATGAGGCAGATAACAGATGAACCTGAAAGTCTCTGGGGCCTGCTCAGCAGCATACTCAAATACCCTAATAGATGTCAAGGCCCACACCATGGCCAGACCACACTGCATGCTGTAACACCCTAGCAGATATAGCAAGCATTCCAAGGTGTGAATGTACATGGAAAATAGGAAAGCTACAGCAGCACACTACAGTCAGGACACCTAGCAGGCATACAAGTAGTGACTGTAAAGGGCAAATATTGAAGCCTTAGCAACAAAGTGCAAGCAAAAGTAAAGGAAAGCACACACACACACATTAACAGTAGTAGTAGTTGTAGGTGTCAGTGTACATACACAGTTAGTACAGGAAACTGGAGAAACGAATGGAGGAATGTTAATCTACAACACAGCTGGAAATATGAGAGAGATACCAACCTTTACACTCACAGATCATTGTCCACAGCATAACAGCATGGTCCCTGCCCTTAAAATCTGAAAGGGCTACGCCTATCTCACATACCCTTTTATAGCACTGTTCTGAAATCACAGTGAGAACTGCAATCAGTACACAACTGGCTGCATGCAATTAGCAAATGCTGGCTAATAATTGGTGCAGAGGCCATCACATGGGCATATGCAGATACCTACAAAAGTATGCTGTACTCCCAGTCCACACATGCAATACTTTCATTGCACCCTGAGGAGGATGTGAGAGACAGACAAACAGAGAGAGAGAGAGAGAGAGAGAGAGACAGAGACAGAGACAGAGAAAATTGAAATTAAGCAGACACAAACAAAACTGTTCAGCAACAGCCACTTGAAAGCTGACAACTGGGAAGTGGAGCAGCAGGACAGAAAACCAGACGGCAACACAAGCAGCTGTGACAAACACAGGTAATGTAAAGTAATACTATAAAGGTCTACATACTGTGAACCCTCCATATGTGTCATTGGTCTGTATTCATATGTATATGAAGATGTGTAAAGGGCAGGGGACATACAGCAACTATCAGTGAAGGCTGTACATACATTTGTATGTGAGAGCATCTATGTGCACATATCAATGTAGGTTGACTGTAGGTTGTAGTGCAATGTACAAAGTAGGTTTCACAGTTATGTATGTTTAGCAGTATGTATACAGTATGGTAGACAAACATGTTGATATACCTGTCTATCATATGGATACGTATGTATGTCAACATATGTATGTATGTATATATATATATATATATATATATATATATATATATATATATAATATGCATATATGTACACATACATAGAGAGAGATGTAGGAATACATAGACAGATGTAGATAGATAGAATATGTACAAACATATATATGTAATGCACACATACAGATATAGATATATGTAGATACATATACATAGACAGACTGATCTGACTATCTACAGGTATGACTGTATATGACGACCTCAACATACCCTGTCCCACCCCCTCTGTCACTCTCACCCCCTCTGTGCCCCCCCTCCACATCTATAGCAATATATGTACATCTATATATATGTGTATATGTATACAGACATATATATATATATATATATATATATACATATAGATATATCTATATATATCTATATACATATATATATATATATATAGAGAGAGAGAGATGTATATAAATTCTCTGAGTGAGGCACATGTGTACAGATGTATTGCAACAGGTGCCTGGTGACAAAGGCATGGAGTGAACACCAGTGTCAAAACCGGAGTACCATACCACATTTCAAATCACCTACACCAGTAACCACCAGATATGTGATTGGCTGCCCACCACTGCATGTGTCAGGGGTGAACAGGGTCATAAATGTGTACAATAGTGGCCCCAATGATATTCACAGTGGCACACTATTCCTGGAATACCTGCACATGGTATGTGTCAGCAGACATGGTGTGTCAGCTATGGACATGTAGGTCGGTGTGCCCCTCCACACCACATAATGGATGCCATGGTATGGACCTCACATGACAGCTACAGATATGGAGAAGGACACAGTGACATGTACAACACTGTGACAATGCACTCAAACACATTACCAATGCACAGTGACTGACAACACCACAGAGTACACATATACTACCCACATAGAGGTTACCACTCCCGGATTTACATACATAAGTCACACCCATGACAGATGTCCAACAATCATAGTAATACCTCACACCATCCACAACCTAAATGACTGCTGTGTGTCGTCCATGCCACTGCAATAGAGAGCACATGTGGAGGTAAAAGTTCCTACCCACAGATAAGACATACCCTGCAATAAACCACACAGTGTTAAGAAGCAAGACTCCCCATGAGTACATGTCACACATACCCCTGCTGAATGTTAGTCAGATAGGTAATATGCCATATGAGTCACCCTGTGTAACTGTGTGACAGCAGCAGGTACCATCACACCACATGTGTCACAATGGTCAGGGTAGCAGAACAGTATGCTGCTGTAGTCCCAGGGCAATAGCATATTGTATAGTATTGTATTGTAATGTAATGTATTGTGTTGTATTGTATTGGTATGTTGAGGTGCCTACTTCGTGGAGTGGAACCACTGCTGCTGTGCGCCAATGTACAGGTACATATCCTGTAGTCAGGCTAGTGTTACATAGCACTTCTATATGTGTGTTTAGCTCCTGTCAGAGTTTATGTAGCATGCAACTGGGGATACCATCAGGTCCCAGTCATGTTGTGTATTCTGCTTTCCTGAGGGCGGCTCTCACCTGGACATCTGTGATGACAGGGCGGTTACAGTCAGCTGGGATAACTATGTCTTATTTTGGGGGAGAGGGCGGGGTGACACCTGCACTGAACCTGTCTGCCACAATGTTGTCAATATCTGTGGTGTCAGTGAAATATTTGTTGTTGTGTACTAACTATGGGCATAGAGGATGGATTCTGACCAGGTTGCTAACATAACTGAAGAAGGCCTTCTGGTTATCTGTAGTGTCCCTCTTGATTTCCCTCTCAAAGTTGCCCATGGATGTTTGTATGATGGAAAATAGATCCTTACTAGTGCTGCTCAGACATGCCCTCCCTTTATGGAATTATGCTCTGTCTTGCATTAGCTTCCATCTTCTGTAATACAATCTGTCTATGGCTGGGGTCTACCAGACAGGATGCTGTCCCTTTGTGGAGAGTGTCTTGGTCATATATGGGATTGCATGATCCATGCATTCTCGGAGATGTCTGTAGAAAGCAATTGTGTAGGGGTCAGCATTGTGGGTTGTATCTGCCACTGGCCCAGTGGGCTGAAAGGATACCATGTCACTGTTACAAAGTGTAAAGTTTGCATCTGTAATGTTATTCACTATAGTCGTTTGTGCTGGTGGTGGAGGTGGGATATGTATATCCAGGGCAATTAGTGTGTGGTCAGCTCACAGTAGTTGATGATGTAGGCCATACAGTACCTAGATACAAACCCCCAGAGTGAGGAGGTGCTCTTGACCTGAATCAGTGTTCTGACTGCTGGGGTTTGGTAGTATGTCGTATGGAGTGTGCCAGGTACTGTTGCACAGTTGCTGGCTGAGCACTGATACCTGGCCATTTACATGTGTATCCACCAATAGACAGACAGATGCTATATATGTGAGATATGTTGTATCATAACAGTTGAGTAGCATGTGTAGTATGTGTGCCAAATTCTGCTGACATATATTGCTGATATCAGGTTATTTTCTTTTTCAGGTACATGGCTCACCTGCGGAATCCCACTTACTCCACAGCTGAGGATGAGGAGATACACCAGAGCCTGGTGCGGGATTATGCAATACTCTTTTCCCGCACCAGCCAGAATCAGCAGGAGAGGGCTGCACTGTGGCAAGACCTGGTCCATCGGGTAAATGACATAGGCACGCATAATAGGACATATGAGCAGGTACAACATCACTGCAATGATTTAATCAGAAATATCCGTCAGCGTGCGTCGGATATCCACAGGCAACAGGTCTCCCCAGGTGGTGGGGTGGCTACACATCCCCCACTCACCAGACTGGAGGGACTACTCATGAGTGTAGTGGCTCCAGTCTGCCAGCAACAACAACAGCAGCAGACATGCATTATGATGGAGGCTGGAGCCACGCAGCAGCAAGACAGTGAATGTGCAGGTAATATGCCATATGTATAGTTGACTGTTGTGTACACTGGTAGTTAATGCATGTGTGAGGTGTGTCCTTTGTTTGTAGCTGTCACCATAGTATTTAATGTGCAAGTGTGATATCCTCAATATTAGCAGCTGACCTGTGAAAGGTGACTGTTGTACTACTGACCTGTATCATACTCAGTAACAATGGCACAGTTGTGCCCACTGACATTAGTTTCTTCATGTCTGCAGGTCCCTCTGGTGTAACAGCAATGCAGCCTATCCATGCTGGTGAGTGTGTATTAACAATTCCTGTAATAGTCTTGATAGTAATAGTAATATTCGTCCCACTTAGTAGTGCTCTTTGTATGCATGTAGGTGTGTCTGTGTGTTGATATCACGCATACTGAGTACTGTACAATTGTGTGAAACTGTGTGCATGTGTGCATGCGTGCATGTGTGCATGTGTGCATGTGTGCATGTGCGCATGTGTGCATGTGTGCACCTGTGCATGTGTGCACCTGTGCATGTGTGCATGTGTGCATGTGTGCATGTGCACATGTGTGCATGTGCGCATGTGTGCATGTGCACATGTGTGCATGTGTGCACCTGTGCATGTGTGCATGTGTGCATGTGGGCATGTGCGCATGTGCGCATGTGTGCATGTGTGCATGTGTGCATCACTGGTAATGTGTAGACATTGTAAACTGTGTTTCCTGTTTCCCTCCCACAGGTTCTGGTGCTGCTCTGGTGTCATGTAGCAGGGAACCTGAATCAGGTGCCATGGGTACTGATAATGATGACATCTGTGTAATGGCACAGGAAGGTATGCCAGGGTCCGCCATTGGTCAGCCAATTGACAGTACACAGCTATCGACCCCATCAATGCGCACAGTTATCCTGCCAATACACCCTTTGTCACCAATGTCCCTAGGTGATGGACAGCATACAGTGGGCATTGACCAGGGTAATGTGGTATCTGTGGCACATACCCCCTCACAGCAGCCATGGGCATGGCCCAGAGATGGTACCACACAGACAGATGTCCAGGGGTTCTCGTGGGAGCATCCGTGGGCGTACTGCCCCTGTCAAACGTGCCCACAGAGGTCTTACAACCTCAACTATGTTTCGGGCTGTCATGCAGGCACAGTCACGTATGGAACGGTATACCAGACAGGGTCTGAGGGAGCTGACAGCATGTCGCACAGCCATGACTGACAGTATGCGTGACATTGCGGCTGCCATCCGTGATTTCACCGATGTCATAGACAGACGTTGTGGGGACATATTAGACCGGTTCCACAACTACATGTCCATGAGCCAGGGCGATGGTGGGTGGTTGAAGCATCGACGTGGCCATATGCCAACAACAGCAGCAGCTGGCAGTCATCGCGGATGACAACAGGGCCGTGGCCTCCCCCGTAATGCCAGCAGCAGCCCCAGCAATGCTGGGTCTGTGCTGTCATCAGACCGCCCCAGGAGACCACGTGCAAGTGGCTCTGGCCAGGCCCGACAGGGATCTGTGTCCAGTCAACGAACACCTGCTTCTGATGACAGTACCCAGTCTGGGTTGGTACCGGATACGGTCCGTAGCACCTCTGCAAGGCACAGGTACCATGTCCGTGGCCAGAGACACTGATCTGTATGACCTGGCAGGTACAATCTGTGGCTGTCCACAAACACCAGTATATGGCAGCCATGAGGTGGAACTGTGTGCATCCATACACACATGCGAATTGACAACACCTAGGGCTACCGTATACACGCACACACTGCATCAACATTGCCCCACCTTCTACTGCTGTCCCTCACCAACACACATACACATACATGTCAATCGGTGGTATCGGTGGCTGACTCAGGCATACCAAGTTCACACCCTGTGCATATGATGAAACTGTGCCACCTCCTGAAATCTGTAACAACTGTGCAGGTACAGGTTAACATGTTGCTGATGCACAGGGTGACCACATAGATGTGTAGTAATAGTATCATGTTGTTAACAGTACTGTGTGCTGAATTAATTGTGGGTATATCACAGCATGCCTGATGCAGTAAGGGTGTGATTGTCATGTACTGTTGTTTACACCCATGGTAAGTACCATAGTGTATCATCTGCACATGTTGGCATACTGGTGGTAATGATGTCAACAGAAGGCTACATACATAGGTAGCACAGGGGATAAGGTAATGAATGTAGTAATACGCAATGATGGACATGTAAACTGCAAGTGGCATGTTGCCCACACTGGACTCTGCAATGCGGATGTTTGAGGATGTTGATATGTGTGCAGTACTACGACTGGTACAGGACACACAGGAGCACCCTAGCACTGCAAGCTCACATCTCATACCATGCTAGACAGCCCCAACACACAAAACTAACTGTCACAGGAGGGAGAGTCCCCATATATGTCAGGGATACTGTGGTGGCAGGCCAGGTAGCATACATCCTACTAAGTATGGAACCACTGAGTGAAGGCTCAGTGTCTGTTATTTGACATGTGTATTACTGCAGGTATGAGCACATGGGTTTCCATCCAGTTATTGTACATCCTGGCAGTACATGGTCTGTACACTTGTGTGCGCTGAGACTGGACCCTAGCCATCTGACCCATGTATTTCCATGTACATGTGCATAGTGCCTGCATATTTGCAGTGTTCCCTACTGGAAGTGGTACAGCTTGTTTGTTGTACAATGGACTACATGCAGCCCTGTTTACTGTAGCTTTGTTTGCATGCATGTTTGCTTGCAATTACCCTGGAATACTGATCACACCTGCAATGCATAGTTATAGAGCTTCTGTGGACTCCTAGTGCCATCTGCATAGCTTACTATATGTATGTCCATGTCTCACTTGACAGAATGTCACTGTTTGTCCTGTTCACATGTACATTGCCTGTGAACAGTGCATATGACTTACCTGGCATGTGTCCACGTCAGCAGTCATATATGCTACTGCTAACTAATCACAGGCACTACACCTTCACATATTCATCTTCTGTTGAACCACCTGCTTCGCTAGGGACGGCCTGCTCCTGTCGGCCCTGGGCTTTCAGATATTGGCAAAGGCTCTTGCTACCCCCATAGTGCCTATGTTAGGCAAGGCTCAAATGACAAACCCACCTTCATAGGTATCACAAGGGATAAGAAACTAAGAGTAATGCTACCCAATGCCAGAAGTCTAAACCTCAAGATGCATGCACCCGAAACTCTCCTTGGCATGGAGAACATCGATATCTGTGCAGTAACAGATGCCTGGTTCAGGGCGACTGAGAGCACACCAGCACTACCAGGTTTAACCTCATACCATGCTTTTCAGCCCCAAAACTTGGAACGAACCACAAATGGAGGGGGAGTATTGATATTCATCAAAGATACCCACACCTCCAGGTTGGTGGCAAAGCACCAAGCATCAGAGACTATCCATGTTCAACTAACAATGGGTGAAACTGCCTTTCAGGTTATAGCCTGCTACAGACCACCCTCCCAAACCCAAGAACTGCACTCGGCCGTCCTGTGAACAGTGGAAATATGAAGGTCTCTCCAAGCACCATTATATTGGGCAACGTCAACTACCCAAACATGGACTGGGAGCATGACTCTAGCTCCAACACCCTAGGCCAAAGATTCCTAGAATATATGAGCTCAAATGCTATGGAACAACTTGTTACCACTCCCACAAGAAGGGGAAACGTACTGGACCTGATCATCACCAACATGGGGACTCTATGCTCCAGACCAGAAATGTATCCCTCACTGGTAAGATCGGACCATAAACTAATCTCACTGGATATTCACATCCGGACCCCACCCCCTGCCCAGAACACCACAGTGAACAACTTCTCTAAAGCAAATTCACACTCCTCAAAACTGAGGTGGAATCCTTCAAAGCCCCCGGGCCTGTGGAAACTACAGACCAGACCGCAGATTCCTCTATAAACACATTCTATGGACGCCTTCAGGAATGCATGGATCATGTGATCCAGAATAAAACCAAGACCCAATCCTCCAAAGGCAGACGTCCTGTCTGGTGGACCCCAGCCATAAACAAACTACACAATAGAAGGAGGAAGCTACCAAATGATACAGCAAATTCACAAATAGGGAAGGCATCACTGATTAGTATTAGCAAATAACTACAGGCACTCATAAGATTGTCTAAGGCCAGCTTCGACAGAAATTGCACAGGACACTAAGGATAATCACAAGGCTTTCTTTAGTTATGTTAGGAACCTGGGTGGTAATTCCCAGATATGCTCAGAGGTAGTCCAAAATGTCAATAGAAACACCAAACCCACAGACATTGCCAACATTCTAGCTGACAGGTTCAGTGCAAACTTCTCACCCCCCTCCACACTGAAAGGGCAAATATGTATCCCAGCAGAGTGCTGCCCCGCTGACATCTCAGATGCTCAGGTAAGAGCCGCCCTCTCCAAAGCAATACACACTGCATCAATGGGACGAGACAGTGTCCTGGGCTGTGTCCTACATGACCACCAAGACATGCTACTACCAAACATAAACCTACTGTTCAATCCCAGCCTTACTACAGGATATGTATCCAAAGTGTGGCGTACAGCAACAGTGGTCGCTCTACAGAAAGGTGGTGCCTCAATGGATCCTGGACACTATCACACCATAAGCCACACTAGCTTGGTCTGCAGAGCTATGGAAAGGATCATCATGGACCACATAGATATAGATATTGCGGACCTACAGACACTGGTTCATACCCAGTTTGGCTTTGTTAAGGGCAGATCCTGCCTCTCAAACCTGGTTGATTTCTTTGAAACAGTCACCAAGGCCATTGACGAGGGGAAGGTGGTTCACACGGCCTACCTGGACCTCGCAAAAGCCTTCAAAACAATACCCCACTCGGGCATTCTAGAGAAGCTCACCAGCTTAAATATAAGCCCCTATGTCACTAGAATGATTGCACACTGGCTCAAGGACAGAACCCACATGGTTAGAATTGCTGGAGCCATGCCAGACTCCAAACCAGTTACAAGTTGTGTCCCACAAGGCTGTCCTGGGACCTCTCTTGTTTGGTATATATTTATCGGTGGTACAGGCCAACACGGAAGGACTGTGGCTGACCAAATATGCAGATGACTGCAAACTGGCCACCATAATCGACTCTCCAGCCGACACAAGCATCTTCCAAAGGGGCATCATAGAAACAGACAACTTGTGCCAGAGCCATGGCCTCCAGCTGAATGCAAAAGTGTGTATAGTCATCCCCTTTGGCAAAAACAAAGTGCCCACAAAGTACCACATAGGTGGTACTCCATTATGTGCAGAAGAAGTAATTAGGGACCTGGGGACCCAAGTTGATAGCAATCTCTCATTTGACAACCACGTGGCCAAAGTGGTTAGAAAGACATTGTATATAGCCCACCCCATTATGAAGGGATTCACATCTACATCAGGGGAGGACATCGTGCCTCTTTACTCATCCCTCATCAGGCCCATAATTGAGTACAATCCCCCTGTTGGGATGTACCTTACCAGACACCTGCAGCAACTGGAAAGACCCCACAAGTACCTCACCAAGAGGATCAAAGGGCTCAAACAGATGCCATATGCTGACCGGTTAAATAAACCCCAGCTCTACTCAGTGGCATACTGCCTGTTCAGAGGCAATCTGTGCCTAATGTATAACACCATGTCGAACCCGGAATTAATGGGCATGCTGCACCTGAGAATATCCAAATCCCATCGGGATACACGCTTGAGAGACCTGAGCCTCAGCACTGAAATAAATAGGACATTCTGGAGGGACAGATTCATAACCCAGAGGCTCACTTCACTCTGGAATAAAATCCCAGTCCAGCTTAGGAAGAGTCCCTCATTGACTCTCTTCAAGAGGAATCTTGATGAGTGGATGGGACATTGTAGGTTTACCCTGGGTATCACTTCTGTGTCACTGTTAGACAGAGGCGCAGTATACTAACCTCGGAAAAGGGCATGGCAAGATATATTTACATTGGATGGCGACAGCCAAACACATTCTGGCTAGGTTCTTAAATGCCCTAGGGCAGATTGCCTAGTATAACGCTATGAACCTATGAACCTATGTACCTTGTTCTCCATTAGCCCTATGTGCTGTTAATCACCATGGCAATCACAATACTATGGTAGCATGTTCAAAGGTCAGTTGTCAGCCACCTCTATGCTACAGTTGTGGAATATGTGGGTCATGTGGTAATGTCACAGCTGCCACATGTACACAGTCAGCCCTCTCCCCTACACATGGACGTACAACACATGTATGAGATGGAACCACATAGCCAAACTGGGGACTAAGCACTCTGAACCCAGTACTGGCATAACCTGTCAGGTGGCATGCAATACTACAGTGACTACAATACCAGTCTGATGTAGACCTACACTGACAGCAATACAAGCATGTGAACACACTGGGCCATTCGTGGAGCCTTAGAATAGCATCCTGCCTGAGCGGCACACACCTCTGCAGCTGGCACACAGGCATACGTTATGCCTGAACACATCACACATAACACATAGCACACAAATCCTGTGTGCCAGTTACAGCCTGTAAGGCTAGACAACACACCTGCCACAGTTGTGTTAGCTACCTTTATTGTCCGGTATAGTATGGTCACGCTCACCAGGCTGGACAAGGTGAAGGTCACAGTGATATGCCTGTGGGGCACTATGGTCCACCACATAACACAAACATACAGGTCAGTCAGAGGCATGGACACATATGACTCAGTCATTGTCCATGCCACATACCTTCTCCTGCTGTACTTGTAGGGTGCTGACATCATCAGTGTTTAGAAAGGGGAATGTACATCCTGTAGTCTGTTCTCCTAGTTGCCAAAAGGGACATTTCCCTCACACACACTCACCCCCCTCAGCCAAAAACACACACTTGCCATTTGCAGGATTCAAACCCCTATCTGACTGCTACGACACTTGAGACGGACGCACTAGCAGAGAGCGCTAGTCGCATTACTGGGAGGTTCCCCTTCTCCTGCTATACTTATAGAGTGCTAACATCATCAGTGTTTAGAAAGGGGAATGTGCATCGTGTAGTCTGTTCTCCTAGTTGCCAAAAGGGACATTTTCCTCACACACACACTAACCCTCCTCAGCCAAACACACACACTTGCCATTTGCAGGATTCAAATCCCTACCTAACTATGCTATGACACTTGAGATGGACACATTAGTGGAGCGCGCTATTCGCATTACTGGGAGGTTTTCCTTCTCCTGCTATACTTATAGAGTGCTGACATCATCAGTGTTTAGAAAGGGGAATGTGCAGCCTGTAGTCTGTTCTCCTAGTTGCCAAAAGGGACATTTTCCTCACACACAATTGCACACACACTAACCCCCCTCAGCCAAACACACACACTTGCAGGATTCAAACCCCTACCTAACTATGTTATGACATTTGTGACGGACGCATTAGTGGAGCACGCTATTCGCATTAGTGGAAGGTTTCCCTTCTCCTGCTATACTTATAGAGTGCTGACATCATCAGTGTTTAGAAAGGGGAATGTGCATCCTGTAGTCTGTTCTCCTAGTTGCCAAAAGGGACATTTCCCTCACACACAATTGCACACACACTAACCCCCCTCAGCCAAACACACACACTTGCCATTTGCAGGATTCAAACCCCTACCTAACTATGTTATGACATTTGAGACGGACGCATTAGTGGAGCGCGCTATTCGCTTTACTGGGAGGTTTCCCTTCTCCTGCTGTACTTATAGAGTGCTGACATCATCTGTGTTTAGAAAGGGGAATGTGCATCCTGTAGTGTGTTTTCCCAGTTGCCAAAAGGGACATTTCTCTCCCACAGACTTGCACACACACTAACCCCACTCACACTGAGCATTTGCAGCATTCAAACCCCTACCTAACTATGTTATGACACCTGAGATGGACGCATAAGCGGAGTGCGCTATTCGCATTACTGGGAGGTTTCTTTTCTCCTGCTGTACTTATAGGGTGCTGACATCATCGGTGTTTAGAAAGGGGAATGTGCATCCTGTGGGGAGGCAGATGCCAAGCACACTCTGGCTAAGCTGTCATTCCCTAGGGCAAACAACCTAGTGTTGACCTCTACACCCATATGTTTAATTGTCAAATGCACATTATTTGTTGCTGATAGACTGTTTGCACGTCTTTATTGCCATAGCATTCCCTGTTTGTATGAACAACTTGTGTATCTGTGGAAGATGTTTGCATATGGGAGGGATCCACTATATCACGTATGTCTCTGTAGTCATTTAACTGTGTGCACTGGGCAGACTGCTGTAATGTGGTTGATTCCTGGAATAACACATAAAAATACCAGATATGTGTGGCCAACTGCTAAACTGTGATTTGGCCTAAGTGTGTGAGCATGCCCAGTTCAGCCTTCCCATGGCATGTTGTCTGACATATGTCTCATTTATCAAAGTGTGTGAGCATGCCCAGTGTGAGCATTCCATATGTTGAACTCTGCAGCCCACCACATTTGTGGATGAATGTGAACTTCAACAAATATCTCCTGTTTATGGTTGTGTGTTGTGTGTCATGTTGTGTAGTTACTGTACAACTGCTTTGTGTGTGAACACAACAGGATTATACTGTGCCTGCAGGGTTTGCATGGGATACTTTGCATACAGTTGTCAACATCCTTTCACACTGACCTAACACTGTAGTACTGTATAGTGTACTGGTTCAGTACTTTGGCTGTGGTGGACAGTATCCTGGGCTTTAGTGCTATCACTGCTTTACATTTCCATAGTGAGCACAACAGCCTGGTTAGGGGCCACTTGTATACATCTGACCATGTTGCATTATGTTCAGATATGAACTACTTAAACCAGGCTTGTCCAACATTGGTAGTGTATTCCACAACATAGGTGTACATTTGCAAACACTAGCGATGTGCCCTAGTCCATTTCTAATGCTAGTCGGAGAGTGTGTTTGTCCTTCGACACACATTGTAAGTGGAGTTTGCCATGACATATGTCATGGTTAGTATACTGTGCCTCTGTCTACCTGTGATATGACAGTGATACCCAGGATAAAACTACAATCTCCCATCCACTCATCAAGATTCCTATTGAGGAAAATCGATAAGTGACTCTATGGGTAGCCTGTACTGGGAGTTTACTCATGGGTGGGGGTGGCTTCTGTGTTACGGATCATGCAGTACAGCTTGTCCTATGTAAGTCAGTGCTGGGGTTCAGGTCTCTCATGTGCATAGCTCACTGCCATTCAGATTGTACAAGGTGCAGCATGTTTATTGATACCAGCAACACAGGCAACACATGGCATCTGTGCAAGCTCCTTGATACTCCTGGTGAGGTACTGTTGGGGACTTTATGGTTGATGGAGGTGTCTGCTGAGGTACATCCCACAGGAGCTATTGTAGTCAATTGTAACGCTGATGAAGGATGACTGCAGAGCCACAATGACCTCCCCTTATCTAGATCTGACAACCTTCATGATTAGGTGGGTATATGGTATGTTTCTGTAAACACTACAGCACATGTTTGTCCAATGCAGGATATCTATCACCTTGTGTCCCCAGGTCTCTCATTACATGTTAAGTACGTAATGGGTTAACACCTATGTGGTAATTGGTAGGCATTTACTGTATATCCACAGGGTTGACTATACACTTTTCTGCAATTAGCTTGCTGACATGGCTATGGCACCAGTTGTCTGTTTCTATGTGGCCCTTTTGTGGGATGCTTGTGTCAGCTGGTGGATCATATATGGTGAGAAGTTTGTAGTCCTCTGCAAACATGTTCAGACACAGTCCTTCCATGTTGGCCTGTACCTATGGGACATATATACCAGACGAGGGAGATCCCAGGACCAAGCCTTGTGGGATGCCAGTTATATCTGGTTTGTAGTCTAACATGGCTGCAGCATGTCTGACCATGTCTGTTCTGTCCTTGGTCTGGTTTGCAACCCCTCTACTGACATAGGGGTTTATATTTAAGCTGGTGAGCTTATCTATAATGAACATGTAGGGTATTGTATAGAAGCCTTTGCAAGGTCCAGCTACGCTGTGTGGACCACATTGCCCTCATCGATGAACTTAATGACTGTTTCAATTGAGTCAAACATGTTTAGGGGCAGGATCTGCACTTAAGAAAGCCACACTGGGCAGGGTCTGGTGTCAGTAGGTCCCCAATATCTTTATGTCTGCGGTACATGCTGATCCTTTCCATAGCTGTGCAGGCCGAGCTTCTCAGGATTCTGGGGTGGTAGTTTTCAGTATCCATTCAGGCAACACCTTTGTTGAGAAGGACCACTGTTGTTGTACACTGCTCTTTGGGTACATATCCTGTGGTAAGGCTGACATTGAGCAGTACTGTGATTTGGCATTCCATTCGTCTTGGAGTCCATGTTGGACTCAGCCCAGGACACCATCTCATACCATTGCTGCTGTGTGTTTTGCTTTGTATATGCTGGCTGTTACCTCAGCATCTGCAATGTCAGGGGGCCAGCAGTCTGCTGGTATAGATATTTTGCATTCTGGGGGGGGGGGGTTTGCACTGCACCCGTCAGGATGTATGTTGGCAATATGTGTGTGTGTGTTTGGTATGTTGTTTGTGATATTTGTGTGATTCAGAGCATATCTGTGAATTCCCAATACGGTTCCTACCATCATTTGTGAAAGCCTTGGGATTATTCTTAGTGTCCTGTACAATTTGTATCTTCATAGGTTCATAGGTTCATACTAGGCTATCCACCCTAGGGCGTTTGTTAGCCTAGCCAGAGTGTGTGTGGCTTTTGCCACCCCTTGCTATGTGAATATTATGGCCATTTATGATTTGCTTTGCTGTGCCTCTGTCTGGACATGACACAGTGAAGACCCCCAGTGTAACTCTACAATCATCCATCCACTTGGCAAGATTCCTGTTGAAGAGTGTCAGTGAGGGGCTCTGCCTAACATGGAGTGGGATTCTGGTCCAGGGTGTGGGGAGCCTCTGGATTATGTATCTGTCCCCCCAGCACATCCTATTTCATTATTTGTTGAGGTTGACATCTCTCACTCTCACAGCTCCGATGGCTTTGAGTTTTCTGGGGTGGAGCATGTCCATTACTCCTGTGTTGGGCATGGCCTTCTACAACAGGCATGCAATGCCTCTGTGTAGGCAGTATGTGACTGCATTCAGCTGGGGTGTCTACAGCCAGGCAGCATATGACATGTATTTGAGACCCTTTATCCTCTTGGTGAGGTACCTTTGAGGTCTTTCTAACTGCTGCAGGTGTCAGGTAAGGTACATCCCATATGAGGCATTGTACTAGATTATGGGTGTGATAAGAGAACAGTATAGGGGCACAATGACCTCTGTTGACATAGATGTGAATCCTTTCCTGATATGGTGTCAAATGTAGACAGTCTTCTTATCCACATTGGCAATGTGAGTGTCACATAACAGGTTACTGTCCACTTGTGTCCCTAGGTCCCTGATTACTCCTTCCATACATAATGGTTTTCCACCTATGTGGTAATTTGTGGTACCTTGTTTGGTATTTGGTGGGACATTCATACTGTCCAGTGTCTTCAGGACGGCTGGGTGGGGTTCCTGTGTGTGAGAGTGTGGTCTGTAGCATGCTACAGACTGTACAGCAGTCTTGCCTACAGTTAGTTGCACATGGGTGGACTCCAATGCCTTGTGCATTGTCAGTTACATGGACGTATGGGTGTCTGTGCTGAATATGGATACTCACCCTCCTTTTATGTTTTGTTCCAGGTTTTGGGGCCATGACACATGATATGTGGTATAACCTGGTAGTGCTGGTGTGCTGTCAGGAGGCTTGCAGCAGGTTTCTGTCACTGCACAGACATCGATGTTCTCCATACTGGGGATGGCCTTGGGAGCATGCATATTGGGGTTTACACATCTGGCATTGGTCAGCATTACCCTTATGTTTCTTTCCACTTATGTTTTCTAGGGTGGTGGGTTAGTCTTTTCAGCCTTGCATACAAAAGGCTCTATGGAGGTGGCAAAGGCCTTATCCAATATCCAGATGCCTAGGGGTAACAGGTGCAAGCCATCCCAAAAACAGCTGCGTGGCTTGTCAAGCATGACATCCCAAGCAGACAGACATTGGATCCCCTTGGAATGACACCAGTAAGTGTGCCACTTGCTATGACTGATCATTCCGTGTTTGTACTGTGGCATTATTCTTGGTAAGGGTAGGATGCTGTAAACGGTGAGTGTCATACCAGCCTGGACTACATAATCAGAGAGCTCATCTATGTCTCTTTTCATGTAGTCTAGGGAGGTACATCTCAGGTCATTCACACCAGCATGAACTATGACTGCATCATATTTCTACTTGCTTTGGGGTGACCTGCATACTTGTGTTATGTGGCGTATTGTGGCAGCCTACAGGCAGCTTACTGTACCCTTTCCCTTGTTCAGTCTGGTGTGCGGGACAGCAGTGTGTCTCGCTATGGAGTCACCTATTACAACTGTATCAGGCATGTTGTTTCTCCTTCTGGCCTGTGACTGTTTGGCACACCAGCTTTGTGTACTATGTGTTGCATGTGCTATATTTGGAAGTTGTTTGATTGGGTGTCTGCTTTAGAGGCCTCTGTTGGTGTGCTGTGTTTGTAATTTGTGCCTCCGGGAATGTTTTTCTGTGTTTATGTCTTTGGTTTGCAGTTGTGATAGGTCTATGTGGGACTGTGTTTGTGGTGTGTGTGTGGTTACCTTCTCCTCCTGACTAGTTTTGGGAGTACTGAGTTGAGGGAGCTCAGCCTCCAGTTTGGATAGATGGTTGCATCTCTCACATATATTTGTATTTCTGGGGGGAGTTGGGGGTTGTCTGTGTACTTGGGGCAGGTGTAACATTGCCTCAAGATTCACAGGTTCAACTTGTTGTGGCTGGCCTTAGTGGATTGTATGTGTGGACATATTTTATTGCCATACTACTGATCAGTGATTACTTCATTGTTTATGTTTGCTCTATCATGTAGTAGCTTCCTCATTCTCTTGCATGGTTTGGTTATGGCTGGTGTCCACCATGCCAAATGCCTGCGTGTATGGCATTGTGTCTTGTTTTAATTTAGGATTGCATAATCCAAGCATTCCAGGCAGTGTTCATGGAATGGCTGTATTACAGGTTCTGAGGTGTGGCCCATATTTTGCACCTGCACAGGACCTTTAATGGATTCCACATCAGTTTGGAGGAGTGCAAATATTGCTTTACACATGTTTTCCACTGTGGTTTTCTGGCCAGGGACTGTGGTCAGGATTTGTATATTCAGTGTGATTACTCTATGGTCTGGTTTTACCAGTGAGCAATACACTTCTCGTCTTGCCATCCAGTACCCATGTTGCTGATTATCACATCCAGTATGCTTACCCTCTTGTGGGAGTGGTACGTTGTTCCTGGGCATTTTGGTTTATGGATTCTATGAACTTTTGTCCTACAGTGTTGGAGCTAGTATAATGCTCCCAGTCTATGTCTGGGTATTTTCAGTCACCCAATATAATGTGGTTTGGAGGACTTGATATATTCATGTATTCCAGCATAGGCCAGGTGCAGTTCCTGGTGTTGGGACAGTAGTCTGTAGCAGGCTATAAACTGGGGGCAGTTTTAGCCACTGTTACTTGACCATGGCTAGTCCATGCTGCTTCTTGTTGTGGTACCAACATGGGGGTGTGGTTATCCTTGACAATTATTGCTAGTCACCCTCCTTTTGTAGCTTGTTCCATGTTTTGAGGCTGTACAGCACAGTATGAGGTGTAACCTGGTAGTGTTAGGGTGCTGTTGTGAGCCTTGACTCAGTTTTCTGTTACAGCACAGATATTAACATTCTCCATACTGGGTGAGTTTAGACTGCATGCATCTTGCTGTTTTGACTTATCCCTTATCTTATTCTTATCCCTTCTGATACCTATGGAGGTAGGTTTGTGTTTTGAGCCTTACCTATTCAGGGCACGCTGTGGGTAACAACAGCCTTTGCCAGTATCCATACGGCCTGCACTGATAGGTGCATGCCAGTCCTAGCAGGTGGAGCATCATGTCATACTCTGCATGTCATCCCAGGCTGGCACACATTGGATCCCCTTTGACTAACTGCGATACTTCAGTCAATTATTGCACTTGATCTTCTCATTGTCATATTGTGGCATGATGCTTGGTGAGGGTAGGATGTTAGTCAGGGTCCTCAGGTGTGCATATAGTACATGGTGTTACATTACTTAACACATGGCATTCATGCCTCAGGTGGTGCTGTAGGGCTGCCTCTGTCGGATGCACATATTACACTCCCTGTACATGTTTGTGAGCAGGTCATGTCATTTTAGGCATCCCTGTTATTATCTGAGTGAGTCAGAGGGGGTATCATTCCCAGGGTTCCTACTGAGCCAGTGTATGTGCTATGCGTTGCCTCTTTGCCAAAGCTAGGGCATACTGGGCACGCCTCCTTCTGCCTACTGGGGCAGGCTCAGGTTGTTCCTCCTCTGAGTCACGCTCTGCCTGTGATGGCCTTGGCAATGGTGGGGGGCTGTTTGGCCCGGCCCTATGCTGGTCCTGCTGCAGCTGTTTTCGCAAGATCATATTATGTAGCATAGCACATACCATGACAATTTGGGTACATGTAGTTGGTGTGTACTGCAAGGCTCCACCAGATGTATCCAGACACCGGAACCGTGACTTAAGCAGCCCAAACACATGCTCTATTACATTACGTGTTTGTGCGTGTGCCTCATTATGGCGTTCCTGTTCAGGTGTGTGTGCGTTTCTGATGGGTGTCATCAGCCACGGCTCCAGTGCATAACCTGCATCCCCCACTAGGTGTCCGTGAGGGATGTCCCCATTGGCAAATGTCTGGTACAGCTGTGTCAAATGCCAGATGTGGGAATCATGGTAGCTCCCAGGGCAGCCAGCACACACATTCATTATTATGCCCTGGGCATCACACACGACCTGGCAGTTGATGGAGGGGAAGCCCTTTCGGTTAATGTATGCCCTACCCCGCTCACCGGCTGGTGCTTTGATGCATATGTGCGTGCAGTCTATTGCACCCACTACCTCAGGGTATTCCGCTATTTGCTGGAAGAGACGCATATTGCTGGCCAATACCTCACGGGCATTGGGGAAATATACATAATCACCGACATGTGCTGACATGGCATCCAGGAACTGGTGCAGTACCCTGGAGGCTGATGCCTGTGATATCCCCATCATATCACCAGTTGGTCTCTGGAAGGTACCTGTTGCTGGTATTCTTAGGCCAACACATACCTTGGTTTCCACTGGGATGGGTTCCCCTCTGTTGGTTCTGTGTGTGAGGCGTGGCCTGCACAGCTCCACTATTTGCTGCAGGAGGTCTCTGTCCACTCTATAGCGCTCTACTATCTCCAGCTCATGTAACCCGTGGTAGGTGACCCTGGGCCTGTACACTCTTCTCCGTCTCCTCACTGTGGGTTGTCTGGCACCATCTGCATTGTCACCACCCTCAGCAAGTCGCCTATGTCTCATTATGACAGCTATGGCAGCCCCTAACATTTCTGCTCTGAGTTCAGCTTTTTCAGTTTTCACTTCTAATAGCTTACTCCTGTCTTGCAGTGTCTCTTGAGAGAAACATCTTGCACTGCTGTTTGCAGATTTTTAAGTGTTGGGCTGAGCTACTATTCTGCCTGTGTAATTGCCTGCTTCTAATTGTTTTCACCTGCTAGCTCCAGCAGTATTCCCTGGTAGCTTCCTACTAATTATGTTGCTTCCTTTTTCCTTTCTGTTTCTTCATGGGGGAGCAGCGTGTATACCAGCAGAAACACGCTCACAGTGGCTTACACGCGCGCACACATGCTTACACGGCTCAGAATCGTCTTATTCGGGCACACCAACTCAAACAGTGTTACAGCTCTGCCAACAGGCTTCTACATGCTGAGTCTGCCCTACACTCGTGCACACCAGCGCAAACATTGTTAAACAGCTACCAACATGCTCCCACATGCTCAGTCTGCCTTACACGTGCGCACACTGTCTTACTCGCGCTTCATGGCGTGCACACGTGCGCATGCACGCCCAGCAAGAAACTTTGGTGTAGGCAACAGTGTACACCTTCCATTTCTTGACTTTCTCATGCTTATCTAGTGGAACACCTCTTTCCATGATATCTGTCTGACATCTGTCATGTAACTCTGACCTCCAATGAACTGCATTTCTTTCTACCATTCCCCCCTGTGATGTCACCTATCTCCTACTATGTTCCTCCCCCTTCTGTAACTCTTACACTACTCAGAATGTGCTCATTTGCTATGTGACAGTGGAATTCAGTATCCTAACACTCATTTGCATCAGATTGCCTACTAATGCTTAGTTACATCTCTTAGACTCAGCTTCCCCCCTTAGCAACCACTACACGGTGGCCATGTTGTTTTTGGTCTGCTGGTCCCTGCATTGAAATTCCATGTATTGCATAAAACCCACATTTGTGGGTTTATAACCTTCGTTTTTATGTTTTATACAGCGCAGCCCGTTTGCGCGGGGCTGCGCTGGGTTTACACATATTTTTAATATTTTTGCATCAGGTTACCTTGCCAATGGCCACATATTTGGCCATTGGCATGCTGCCTGACACATATGCACCCTTTATTTGGAGCTGAAATGGCTCCATTGCAGTTTTTGCAGAAACGTACTCAGTTGTCAACTGAGTACATTTCTGCAGCTAAAATGGCTCTTACACGGGCTGTTCTGGGCTTCCTGGATCGCTAATCATCCTCATTTGCATGCTATTCGGCTGCAAGTGAGGTGATTAGCTTATCCACGCCCACTCCGTGTAAGAGACGTTTTAGCTTGTCTCTTACACGGACTTTGGGCTGTTCCTAGATCACGAAGGCTGCATGGAGTCTTACACTACTCTTAGACTCCATGCAAGCCTTCGTGAATCCGGCCCTCAGTCTTTTGGTATGACCTCTCTGACCCAGTTGTCTTGTATGATGGCCAGAAATGCAAAAGGACGTACGGGTAGATAACTCCAAATTGCTTCTAGTGATGGACATGACTACAGCCAGCCAATCATGTGGGAGTATATAGTAGTATTTTTCAAAAATTTTCAAGAATTTTTATAAAAAGTTTTAGATTGTTCTGTACAGAGTACTATATTTTTATTTAGTACATAAGAGTATATTTACACAATTTTTATTAGGCATCTCCTTGTATTTACATAATGTACTGTGTGTTTTGTATACTACCACATGATTGGCTGGCTGTAGTCATGTGATAGTCTTGCTCCTATTTTAAAAGTTTAATTGTGTTGAGTTTAATGTGTTTTAGTATTGAAAAAGGGTGTGGACCCGAAAGCTTTGCTTGCTGAATAAAGATTTTTTCTTGATGTTGGGATTTCTGTTATCTACAGTTGTTGCTCTGTATACAGTAAGGGTCTTTGTTTGCATTTTATCTTCGAGATTGTTGCTGTATCGTCGAGAACATTTGGAGTGTTTATACAGCCAGTATCTATTAAGAATATGGATACAGTTAATTCTGTGAAGATCTTTCTGCATAAAGAAGAAAACCCGCTCATGCGGTTAATGCCGAGTGCTACTAACACTCCGGGAGTAGCCTCAGAAGTCACTATGGACTTTAATAAAAAACTTGATTTGTTGGAAAGGAAACTGAGTACCTACAAGTGCTTTCAATGGCAGTATTTTAGTTTCCTGGCTTATCTGGCTATGGGCATTGTTCCACGAGGCTTACGAGTCTTAAAGATGCCATCTTATGGCAATACCTATCTAGAACTTCTCAAACGTTGGCAACAGCTTAATCTGAAGCTGAGCCTTGATTACATGGCTCTGATGAATGACTTTTTCCTAAATATAGAAAATGGATTGAAGGAAGAAATAGTGAGTATGGAAAATGTGCTGATGGAGATGTCCTGTTTCCCTAATATGCTTGTAACGTATCAAAAGATGCTTGATAGACTACAACAACTAGATGAACGGCTTGAAGCAACTAAAAAATGGAAGCTGTTGAGGGACATAATGGATTTCCAAAAAGGCCATATATTTTCTTGGCCGTGGCTGGAGTCTCAGAATAATATAAAATTTAATTATCATAAGAATAATTCTTTGAATGAGCTCGATGACTTCCCAGAGATGAGAGCAGTGTCATCAGCCAATCAGAATGCAGTTACTATGTTGGTGGATTCACCCACAACCTCTATCATTCCAGCAGTAAGCATGGAGGATGATGCAAGCTCTAATATGTGGTGTACTTCAGGGACACTGGAAGTTGGAAAGGAAGGTAGTAAAAAAGATCAACAGCTTGTTTTGAACGTTTCTGCTCTTGGTCCACAGAAATGTTTTCAGTTGGAACAGCCTGAGAAAGTGCAAGAACGGAGCACTTCAAGAGGAAGACCACTACAAAAGCAGGCCCCAAATGGGACCAAATGGAAGAATGAGAGCCCAGTGGGTCAGGGCAAATTAATCTGGAGATAATTCAAGGTACTTTAAATTTATCTTCTGTTGTTTTAACAAATTTGCACCTTTCCTTACTTCAGAAAGGATTGAACTTTATACCAACTGCAACGGACAACCTAGTGACTGCCATGACTGATTTAAAACAGTTCTTAAGAGCATTGAATTTAAAAATGTTATTTAAAGGAAATGTGTTTGAAAGGTTTGTTACTTGTAAACGGAGAAGCACTTTTATAGCTGTAAGTGTACCAGTGATAACAGTGTCTCATGATGTATGTGAAGTTGAGTTAAGAATGTTATATTCAGTAAATGCTAAGTAAAGGAAATATAATTTAACTTATGAGGAATCACTAGCATTGAAAGCCCTACAGAATAATAAAGACTTGGTTATAAAACAGGCTGATAAGTGGGGGGTTCTGTGGTCATTATGGGTCATGAAAGTTATATGGAGTCTATGAAATTGCTGTTGAGAGAAGGAAATACTTTTAAGCTTATCTCTCCTATGGAAGTTAAGAAATGTATAAGTGAAGTAAATATGCTAATTTGTGATCTACAATTAACTGGAGATATAGACCTGGACTTATTTAACTTCTTTACTGTACCTTGTCCCATAACACCACAGCTATACGGACTACCTAAAATACATAAATCACTTTTAAACCCCCCTATGAGACCTATAGTGTCTGGTAAAGGCTGGGTAACTGAGCCTATTTCTATATATTTACAGAGGAAATTGAGTCAATTTTTACCTAGCTGTAGTAGTATATTAAAAGACACAATAGATTTCATTTTGAAATTGCAAACCTGGTACGATACCTTAGAAGGAAAAGATATATATCAGGGTGAATATTTATTGGTGACATTGGCTATAATGTCACTATTTACAGTAATTCCTAATGAGGATGGAATACAAGCTAAAAGGGAATTCTTAGTAAGGATGTGATGTCAGCAAGGGAGATAAAAAATATCTGTGCACTTTTGGATGCAGTTTTATCTAAAAATATTTTTTTATTTGATAGTGAGTTTTACTTGCAGTTGACCGGGGGTAGCAATGGGGACATCTGTGGCTAATACGTATGCCAATCTTGTTCTCCATCAGTGGGAGACTAATTATGTATGTAGTGCTCTGAATGATTTCAATCAAAAGGTTTGTTTGTATCAACATTTTGTTGATGATTGTTTTATCATTTGGAAAGGAACAACTGATGAATTACATGAATACATTGACTATTTGAATAATACCACCACTTTCCTTAAATTCAAGATGGAATATTCTGAAACTGATATTATTGGACTTACAGTTAGAGTTGAAACATGGTGGCTTAGAGACTAGTATTCATAAGAAACAGGTACATGCAGGGAGGTATATCAATAGATGTAGCATGCATGCTCCGCATGTTTTTAAAGAAATAATGACAGCACAATTTAATAGGGCCAGTAGACTAAATACAGATGATTCTGTCTTCCTAACACAGTTGGAAGACTTGAAGAATTATTTTTTATTGAGTGGTTATGACCGTCAACAGGTGCTAGAGATGAGTGAGAGAGTTATAAGGGAAAGAACACTGACACTTAAACCTAACTTTAGTGCCAAAGAAGACTATGATAGTCCTAACATAAATGTTACATCAGAAACTGAGAAAATCAGATATGTTATGACATATAATGTCAGAACACCCCTTGTAAAACAAATTATAGAGAGGAATTGGCTAATATTAATGACGTCACCTGAAATTAAGGAAATACTGGGTGTTGAGCCGCACTTTTCATATAAAAACTTGAGAAATTTGAAAAGTAAACTGTGCTATAAAGATTTTAACTCTAAATGTACACCATGGTTAGAAATGAGGACTGGCACCTTTAATTGTATGGACTGTTCCTGCTGTACTGATATTTTAGGCAAAGGCTGTGAAACTTTCAAACACCCGACCAGAAATGTGGCTTATAATTTTAAAGTGACAGCAAATTGTACTAGTGTTAATATGGTTTACTTGACAACCTGCGTTCAATGTCCTACTTTCTACGTGGGTAAAATGACTAGAAAGTTAAAGGAACGAATCATAGAACATAAGTCGGATATATGGAGTAATAATGACAAGAATGCATTAAGTAAACACATTATAAGTACTGATAATAGCCATAAGTTTAAATTTAGGGTAATAGATGTAGTTTATACATCCTTACAGGGGGGTGATTTAAACAACCTGCTTGAGACTAAAGAATATGAGTGAATATTGCGATTAGCCGCAGATGTTCCACCTGGCCTTAATACTGCTATAAATCTAAAACCCAGTATACTAAATATTAAAATTTTTTCAAAATTTTTCAAGAATTTTTATAAAAAGTTTTAAATTGTTCTGTACAAAGTACTATATTTTTTGCTTAGTACATAAAAGTATATTTATACAATTTTTGTTAGGCATCTCCTTGTATTTACATAATGTATTTTGTGTTTTATATACTACCACATTATTGGCTGGCTGTAGTCATGTGATAATCTTGCTCCTATTTTAAAAGTTTAATTGTGTTGAGTTTAATGTGTTTTATATTGAAAAAGGGTGTGGACCCAAAAGCTTTTCTTGCTGAATAAAGATTTTTTCTTGACGGGATTTATGTTAGCTACAGTTGTTGCTCTGTATACAGTAAGGATCTTTGTTTGCATCTCACAAAAACAGTCCCAGAATTCAGTAATAAGACCTGTTCTAAAAATAGCAGTTTCTGACATGAAACGTCTAATATTAATAAACTTGCCAGCATTCCTCAGAAAATGGAAAACACATCAAAAATATTTAAAAAAACAATATTTTCAGTGTGGAAGAGTTCTCCTATGGGGACATGCCTTCCAGAAATGAAGCCTAGCTGGTTGCTGTTTCCTGTGAAGCCTCTCAACTGTTATTCGGCAAGAAAGTATTGAAGACATTCTGAAGTAATCCTCACTTGGAATGCTGGTTTCCCACCATAAATGGGTTGTTCAATCAGCACTCACAGTGTAGGTGTGGGAGGGAGTCAGAGCTTTATGCTATATCTTGGGCAGGATACAACCCAAATAGCCAAAGGCTACTGTAGCAGTGAAAATGAAAAACATAAGTTGACATCAAGACTCATGAATTCAAAGCACAGAATGCATAGCTCATGCAAATATTGTGGCAGGATCTTTGGGCTACATTGAGAACTTTTTTTAACTCTAAGTCCTTGTTCTCCATTATGTATGATCTGCTAAGCAAAACAAATAGTACAATGCAGTACTTTTCTAATCAGATACTAATAAGAGGCTATACTACTGCAATAAAAAAATGCCTATCTGATTACTCAAATTAGCTGCAGAAAAGAAAATAGAAATGATTTATTGTTTTGTTCTTTTTTGACAAGGAATAGTAAAGCATTTGAAGAGGTTAGGTTGGAAACAAGAATGTAAAAACTGCAAGAGTTGTTAAAAAGTAGAATCAGTGAGGAAAAAACTATGGAGAAAATCACTTATCCTATGTTGGAGGATAGTTGAAAATCTATCAAAATGCAAGGTGACATGGAGATGTTATTGTAGAGAAAATGGCAGCAATGGCATCTGCAGTGACAGCATTAAGCAGCTCATTATAAAGCAAAGGAAGGGGCTCAAGCTGGCAAGAGACTGGCTGAAAAGTGTCTTTGGCAACCAGTCCAAGGGTTTCCAGTCACCACAAAACAGAAATCTTGCAGTTCATGAAACTCTTATGAAGTGCTGTATAATTGAAATAAACATTGTATACTGGTGTAAAAGCAAGTGTCTGGTACTGGTTCCTTAAGGCTTAAAAATTATGTCTGAGGCTGTACAATGTCAGAAGTAAGGGAGGTTTTGCTTTTGTTTAAAAGTAAAATATTCTCCTACCACCAGCATAAAGAAAATTGTTTTTGCAGAAGTAAGTGACTCTATTGCTCTAAGTATACTAACAAAAATCATGCTTGGAAGGTAAGCGGAAAACTTCCTTACCCCCAAAATTCTACAGTCTTAAAAAACTGAAGCCATCATATGACGCTAAATTAAAATAAAAGAGATTCACAGAATTTCAGTGGTGAGAAACCAGCCTTATTTTAGCCCTTGTATCACTGGCTGTCAGTATCCTATATTAGGGGAAAGTGTCAAAATCTCCAGTTTTATTGTAGAAAAAGCAAAGCTGCATTGTCTTACTTATCTGTAGCAGTATGTGTTTGCAGAACGCACTACCTTACTGGCATTTGGGTAATAGTGCTCTGCTACTCTCCCCCCGGCAGTCTACAAAAGCTCAGAGTCTCTCCCGCTGCCTGTATGTGGGTGTGATGGACCAATCACCTGGCAGTATAGTGGCTGTTTTACAATCTCACAGACAGGACCCTTTGTTTTTTAGTGTCCAGCAGGAAGAGAAGATGGAAAATACCTACTGTTCCAATACCAACAAAAACAACCCCCCCCCACACACACACACACAATAGTAAAGGGCATGGAGTAGTGTAGTGCTCAATGGTAATCCAAATACCAAACTATGTACATTCAAACAGGTGGGTGATGGGTGGTTGCTGCTAGTAAGGCAGTGGGTTCTATGAACATCTACTGTTACAGGTATGTAGGATTTATGTAACTGTACTATATTCAACAATCATACTGTTTTACTGACAGATGGGTAGATTCCCAAGCTCACCTATCCTGGAAGGAGGAAAGATAAAGGTTCAAGAGCCCCTGGAGAATGGTCCTAGTGAAACCTCGTCTGGATCTAGAAAGGGCATCCAGCTTGAAGTGTTTCATAAAGGTATTGACAAAGGACCAAGTTGATTCATCTAGTATACTTCTAGAGTCCACTTCTTTCCAATACACCACTGAAGACAAAAAGGCCCTGGTAGAATACACATTTAACTTGCCTGGATTGACCTTGTGTGGCAGATGTAACAAAAAAAAGAAAGAAAAAAAACAGAGTGTAACCAATGTGCAATGATTTGCTTAGAGACAGGTTGACCCTGCTTTGCCACTGTGTAGGACATAAAAAAAATTTAAGCCTTCCAGAAGTGTTTCATTCTGTCAAGGTAGTACCTGAGCTGCCAGTGCATATCCAAGTTATGAAGCATCCTCTTTCCTTTATTCTTAGATTCTAGGAAGAACACAGGTAGATGTGTAGCCTGAGAGTGAATTCTGAGACCACTTTTGGCATGAAACAGGGTTTAGTGTGTAATGCAACCCTATCCCTGTGAAAAATAAGGTTGTCTCAGCATGAGTGTTTGAAGGTCATAAACTCACCTTGCAGATGCCAGTGAAATAAGCAAAACAATTTTCCACATTACGAGCTTTAGATCAGCTTGAGCAGCACATTCAAAGGGTGGGAATGTCAATTTTACCAGGATATAGTTAAGATCTCATGAAGGAGGAATTTTCTTGGGAGGGGGAGGTCTCATATACAGTACTCCTTTCATTAACTGTTTTACAAAAAGAGAAGAAGAAAGAGAAGGGTCTATTGGCAGGCAAGCAGAAATGGCCTCTAAATGCACCTTAATGGATGCATACAAAAAGCCACCCTGAAGTAGCTTACACAAATATCTCAATACCAGAGGGATGTTAACCTCAAGAGACCCTCTGTTCCTATTTAGGCACCACTTAGAAAACTTCATCCAATTATAAACATACAGCTTTCTAGTAGCAGGTTTTCTGACCTCCTTTAACACCTACTGCACATCCTTATGAAACAAGTACCTAAATGGAGTGAAGATTGAATCATCCAGGCTTTCAGTAGTAGTTGTTCCAAAGTGGGGTGTACCAGTAACCTCTGAGACTGTGTGAGCAAATCCAGAGTGTAAGGAAGTATGCGGTAACGACCCTTGGCCAATACCGTTAGATGGGAGAACCAAGATTGCCTGAGCCAGCAGGAGGTCACCACAATGATCTCTGGCATTTCTTTCTGTACCTTGTGAATCAGTGGAAAGGGTGAAAATTCATATAGGAACATTCCTGCCCAAGGGAACAAGAATGCATCTGTTCTCCAAACATGGCTGCAAGGATGTCTGGAAAAGAATTTCTCCAGCTGTCTGTTTTGAAAGAAGATGAACCAATCTATTTGAGGAATTCCCCATATCTGGACTAGATTCTGAAACACCCCTGCCACTCATGCCTGTCTGCCTGGGATCTGCTTAGTCTGTCTGCCACATTTTGCTCTGACAGGATGTATGATGCCTGAAGAGTAATATAATGCTGTAAAGCCAGCTCCCTAATCATCACTGCCAACTAACACAGAAGGTATAACCTCATACCTCCTTGTATGTTGAGGTACCACACCACTGTGGTGCTGTCCATAACACAAGACGAGGACCTAGATTCCATAGCTGGTGGAGGACTTTCAAGGCATGGATCACCACTAACACTTCTTTGATACTGTTGTGCATATGCGCATCCTTGTGCTTCCACGTGGCTTGCACTTGCACTTCCATAGACACAGCTCCCCAAGCAAAGTCAGGCAAATCTGTCTGGACAGATTTCACTGGAATAGGTGGGAAGAAGGGAAGACCTGGGTTGATATTCAGTTGTGTTCTCCACCACTGTAACTTTCATCTGAAGAAGGACAGCACTGGCAATTGAGATTCCAGGGAATGTAGATGCAGGATCCAACAATTTCATACATATCCACTTTTCTCATATGGAGATGGGCTAATTATCATAAAAATCATGGACATCATCAGTCTTAGAATTTTTAGGAAATCTCTTGCTTTTGGAGTCATTCCTCCTGCAGAATTCCTGAGACATTGACTAGTAGGACAGGGCCTTGTGTCTAGGGACAAAGGCCACACTTTTGTTGGTGTCAATTAATGCCCCAGGAAGACAAGTCTTGCGAAGGTGTCAGGCATGACTTTGGAAGGTGCAGCTTGAACCCTAGCTGGGAGAGAAAGGTCAAGATCTTCTCTAGCCAATCCATGGATGCAGACTATGCACAGATCAGCAAGTCATTCAAGTAAGGAAAAATATGAATGCCAAGAGTCCACTACTACTGGAGCAAGCCATTTGGTAAACACGTGAGGTGCAGTGGAGGGCCCAAAGGGCAATTCAGAGAACTGGTAATGTGAACAAGACACAACAAATCTTATATATCTCTTGAAGCAATGTTGAAAGGGGATATGATGATAAGCTTTCTTCCAGTCCAGGGTCACCATGAAACAGTGGTTTGGAAGAGGAAGCACTGTCTGCAGGGTGAGTATCTTGAACTTGGGGACCTTGATAAATGTATTCAGAAGGATAGGTCCAAAACCAGTATCCATGACCACTCTTTCTTGGGGAATGATGGGAGCCAAGCCATGGTACAGTCAAAGGTTGGAAGGGGGGGGGGTCATCCTTTTTAGGAAAAGAATCCCTCTTGTTAAGTTTGGTGGAGTTGTTGTCCTCCCATTTCTTTTTGGTGTCTTGTTTTTTATCTGTTTGGGACTTCTGTGTGGAGGGTCACTAAAAATATTCCAGCTTATTGGGATCTTGGGGATACAGAACATTTTAGATACACCTTGTATCAGTTTACCCCTGTCATCCCAATGTTTTAGGATCTGATTAACTGCTGAACCAAACAGAATCAAGTAGAGCAGTCATAATCTCATTTTTTAACTCATCAGAAAAGTTTTGTCTTTTCAACCATGTATAGCTCCTTATCAACACTGACATCACTGCATTTATAGACACAATACTGACCACATCAAAAGTAAGTACTCTTTAAAGCATGCTTAAACACTTGAAAAGCATTGGAAACAATCTCCTCACACAGTCATTCTGCTCTGCAGGTAATGATGCAGTAAACTCTTCTAAACTATAGATACACCTCAACACAAACTCCCACATAAAACACTGGTAGTTAAACACTTTCAAAGATACCATGCTAGACTGTGCTAGCTTCTTTTCCTGAGATTCCATCCACTTGCCTAGTTTATCTTGAGAGACTGGGTTTGATAAAGACATAGTCCTTTTACTAGTAAGGTCACCGGGATGCAGAAGAAGGATCTGCAGGCAAAGGGGCTTCAAGTCCAGGCATGGCTCAGCAGACCCTGAATTTCTTAAACACGTTTTTGGACAGAAGATCATTCAGCAGAGGAAAACTGTAGGCTTTCTCAAAAGCATCCTCCAGTGCTGGGGTCAACAGATGGAAGGTCTCTATGTCCGGGGTCTCATACTCTCAAAGATCATATACCCTCCTCGTCTCAGGGGCAGACAATGATTGCTCCCAAAGTGATACATTCCTAAATCTAGCCAGCATTTGGGTAAAAGAAAATATTTATTTGGGTTTCCCGAACCTACTCATCCTCAGCGGAATCTGACTGGTCAGACTCTGACACTTCCAAAACCCCAAATTCCAAATCCCCTTCAAAATAAGGATCATGGGGTAATTGAATGGGGGTAGAAGCACTGGCATTACTCAGCCTGGATATGCACCCCATAATCAATAGCCTGAATAATGAATCCAGCCATAGCCCATGTGGAAACACAGTTGGAGACTGCTGCCCTGTAATGTGGTGGGTTTTCACTTTTTTGCATCCATTGTCCTAGTGGGAGAATCCCTGAGGGAGATGTATCAACACTAGCAACAGATTCTGAACCCCTGACCACTACTGCACCTGCAGAGTTTAGTTCTCCCGTACCTGAACCAGGTAATGGCACAGCCCTGGAGGATCTGTCAGACCCTCGTGTCATGCATAGTTGTGGTCCTAACACCACAACAATGCACCTGGAGGCAAAAGAAGGTGAGTGGTTCAATAGTTTGCCCAAGACTATTGTGGATTCACAAGCTGTAGGCTGAGGCATTCATTTGTATTTATGTTAATGTTTTTAGGTGCACAAGGGGTAGATGGTGGATAGGGGGCTGTATCTGAGCCAATTAAGTCAGGGGACAAAAAATCTAGCCAGAGCAATTCTAAATAATGACTGCACAGTCAAACAGTAAAAAAATGAACAAATTTTACTATTCTCCCTCTAAATAGCAATCTGAAGTCTCTTTCTTTAAGGGGTATTATTCTGAACACTGCACTGAATAAAATTGCCATAGTTTCAGTAATACAGTTTCAAGTATAAAATACATGCACAAAAATACCCAGATTTTGTAAAAATTAAAAAAGGCTAGATTCAGTCTAAATGAATTGATACAGCCTACAACAGTATTAGATGCAAACTAAATCATAGACTGATGAAAAATTCTTATCAGAAATGTTTAACATACAAAATGGCATCAAAAGCAATATGCAGCCTATTTCTGCAGGGATTACTATTCGAACGATTATAGTGAATAAATTGACAGTAGTTTCAGTAACACAGTTCCAAGCATAAAAATCACATACAATTTTATAAAAAGGCTAGTTTAAATTAAAATTAATGGTTATAGCTTGAAACAGTAATAGGCAAAACATAAATCATAAGACCGATGAAAGATTCCTGTCAGAAATATTTAACATACAAAATGGCACCAAAATTGCAATTTAAACAAAAAATAATTTAAAATGCTGTAATCCTGCTAAATAGCCTCAAATAATCATAACCCCAAAGAAAAAGCTGCAATATCAACAAGTTTTCCTGTCAAAACTTCCAAATTAAGTTTTTAATCAACAGCATAGACTTTACTGTGCTAACCAAAGTAAACACAAAAGCACATAACACAACTTATAATCACAAAAATCAATCAGAGCAGCAGAATACACTATTCAAAGCACTGATAGAAAAAGCAGAGGAAGGAAATATAAAACCCAAAGCGTTTCTTATCTGAGCTCAGCAGCTGAAGAGATCCAGAGTAAGGAGCAGTTTCCCAAGAGATCCTTCTCTTATGGCACTTGAAAACTGAAGGGATCCTGTCTGTGGTTTTGTAAGGCAGTCCATGTACTGCCTGGTGATTGGTCTTTCATACCCACAGACAGACAGTGGGAAAGACTCTTGAGTATAGTAGTCTGCCAGAGGGAGGGTAGCAGAGAGCTCCTATCCAAATGCCTGAAAGGCAGTATGTTTGCTAAATATCTGTGGCATTTAGCAAATCCACCTTCACCTCAGATGTTTATCTTCTGCATTTTATTAATTAAATAGCTCTAAAAAAAATACAGTGATGAACCATTTCCTTTTCAATACTTGTAGTGCATGAGGGATGAGGAAAGAGGAGAGGAAGAAAGAGACAGAAAAATAAATGACAGAGAGACAGAGAGGTGAAGCCCCTCTTGTGCAAAGCACAGTGGCTGATTTTATATCTCACTGTAGGCTGACAAGTGCTAAATCCCCTGTCTGTGATACCATGTCCCTAGCTGTTGACGGAATACCAAAACTGTATCCTTTATAATCTGGTTCCATACAAGTTGATGGAAAGATTTCAGTAAATGATTGTGTTTCTAGTTCTTAACATTATGAGCTTTTCAGTACAAGGGTAGTCAAAATCTGATGCCAGCATGTTATAAAATATACTATAACCTACAGGCTAATAATGCACACTACTATCTACACTTAAAGGACATACTGCTAGTCAGAAGACTCCAGCTTATCCCATAAAGTCAAAACACCATACAGTTTTAAAGACTAATGTATAATGGCAACAACAGAAGGAGACTTCTAACAGCTCTTGTTGCATGGAATACTCTATCAGACAAAATATGATAAGTTATCACAGTCTGTTTTGAAAGTTCCTGAAACATCTCTAGTAAATATAAGTGCAGCCCTTACCAGGAGTTAGGTTAAAACTAGAGAATTGGTAACTTACCTATCGTACTAAAAACTCATATTTAACAATGTGTAAACATAATTATAAGCAGAGGCAGCTATGCAACTAGTGTAATAATTTAAATAAGCAGTTTTAGAATGCTTGTATATAGAACAGGAATTTTTGCAAATCACCATACATCTCAACCTCTTAGCACAAGAATTCTAGACAAAGACAAAAGTAATGTGAGGACAAAGGCCCCAAAATCAGGGACAGATTTTAAGCACTGCTTTTATAATCTTAGAAAAGTTGATAAAATAGCAGGTTTTGCATTAGCATGCATTTTTTAAATTATATGAAATTTGAAACTCAGTTTTTCTCATTATTTGGACACATCAGTCTTCAGTGACTGAAGTTCAATTTATTTGCCACAAAACACATTTTATGAGACATAGACTAAAAATATAAAGCAACTTGTGGACATTCTGTGAAATTCTGGGGCAGCTGAGAGGTATGTAAATAGCATTCATGCAGAGGAGTGGCTAGGCCATTTGGAGTCCAGGTTAAGACACCTGTTTGGCACCCTCTCCACGCAGCCAAAAATAAAAAAAATAAGCAGTGGTGGGAAAATGCCTTGACAACAATTTTCACAAAAAATAAGAGACTAAGAGGCTCAAAAGCATGTCCGAAAAGGAAGTTTTATTGAAAGATTAATGCATTTTCAGAGTTAATAATTTAACTCATTTGATGCATAACAAAACATAACACAGCTTTAACAGTTAAAAGAAACCACACAGATGTTAAAAATAAAGCATGACTGAACAACATCACAGTTTTTTGCATGAAGTTTTAAAATCCTATTGGACACACAATCATATATTCTAGTTGCTGTGTACCGTGTAACAGTTACTATTCAATCTAAAATACAGGTAAAATATAAGACATTGCTCTGGTGGAAATCAAAATTAATCATTTCCCACAGTCAGGGGCGGCCTGTGCTATTGGACTGCCAGACTGCAGCCCCCTCAACTGAAATAAAAAGAAAAATAAAAACAAATAAATAAAAACGAAAAAAAAAGTTTGAAAGTTCACGGACTTCGCACATGCGCAGTAGTCTGGACTGCTGCTTAGAGTCTCTCCACATGCTCCAGGCAGTCCTGATAGGGAAACATGAAGAACGGAGCTCCCAGAAGTCTATGCAGTTTTAAACTGCATAGACTCACTGGGAAAACGCATCAGGGTCAGACTGCAACACCAGCAGTCTGGAATTGCTGCAGTCTCTTGTCGGGAAGATCTCGCGGTTGGGTCTGGAGTTGCAGGCAAGGTTTGGATCTCACATGTCTTTGGATGTATTGCAGGTCGCGGGCAGGGTTTGGATGTACTTGCATTGGATTTATGGTGATTTACTTGCAGGTAAGTGTGTTGGTTTTATGTATGGTGAGTTTACTTGTAAGTGTGTGTGTGTGTGTATAAATGCCCCAGGTGCAATATACTGGTGGTTAGACTCATGGTGGTGTGGTAGGGAATACCTCAGGCTTGAACCCTGTACCCTGTATGCAGGTGTTAAAGACTTGAGTTCCCTACCCACCACCATTTGTAAAAACCTTGCAGATTTTTGCCTCATATTTGATCTGATCTGTTCCTCATAATATCTGTGGTTTGTAAATGTTGCAATGCTTGATATTTGATGGTGCAGTAGTAGCATTGTTGCCTCACAGTTGCAGGTTCTCAGGTTTGATTCTTGGGTGGGGTCTGTATCGTCTCCCTGTGTTTGTGTGGGTTTGCTTTTATTTGATGGTGCAGTGGTAGCATTGTTGCCTCACAGCTGCAGGTTCTCAGGTTTGATTCTTGGCTGGGGTTCCTTCTTTGTGGGGTCTGTATCTTCTCCCTGTGTTTGTGTGGGTTTGCTTTTGTGTCCTCCCATGTTACAAAGACACGTCTGCATTATTTCTTCCTGGGCCTCTGCTGAAAATTGTTTTTTTGTTCCAAGTCAGACTGTCCTGATTAACAAATGTTAAATAAAATTGACAGGCATTTGAATTTCAGACTTCAGGTTTCTGAATGTTTAATTCCTTACATATTTGATGGTGCAGTGGCAGTATTGCTGCCTCACAGCTATAGGATTTGTGGTTTGATTCTTGGCTGGGGTGCCTTCTGTGTGGAGTCTGCATCATATCTCTGTGTTTGTGTGGATTTGCTCTGGTGTCCTGCCATTTTACAAAGACATGTGTCTACAGTATTTCTCCCTGGGCCTCTGCTGAAAATTGTTTTTGTTCCATCAGAAGTAAAATTAACAGGCATTTGAATTTCAGACTTCATAGTCTTCAGAAAATACATAGTTAAAACAACTTTTTATTCTAGCAATAAATATATAGTAACACAACTTTTTATTATAGCTATTTTCTAAGTTTATAAGATGACTATTTGAAATTTGCCCTTATTTTTGGGACTGTAATACCCTGTTAGTGGCTTTGTCCAGGTTTTTTGTGCTAAGGTTGACAGCTATGGCAAGAACTGAATTCACTGAATATGTTTGAGGGCTGTATTCCCTCATTACTGGGTTTGTCCAGGTGTTTTGTGCTAAGAGGTTGACAGCTATGGTGAGAACTGAATTCATTAAATGATAGCCATTTAAGTTTCAGTCTTCCTCTCTTTCACAAAGCAGCTGATTTGGCGTAGTGGTATGTTACTCTTGACTGTTTTGCACAGGGACCTTGGCTGTAAAATGTACGGTGGTAACACAGCATTTTTCTTTCACAAAGCAGGTGATTTGGCATAGTGGTATGTTGTTCTGACTCTTTTGCACAGGGACCTTGGCAGTAAAATGTATGGTGGTAACATAGCATTTTATTCTAGCAGCTTTCCAAGATTATACAAGCAATGTTTAATGTGTCCCTGGTTTTTGCCCTTTTGACCCACCCCAATAAATTTGGCTTTTTCCAGACTTCTTGTGCTGCGAAGTTGAGATGCAGTTGAGTATTGAGTAGATTTTACAAGGAGCTGAGAGCTGCAGGGGAAGAGAAGTTTAGTGCTGATTATGCTAAGTCAGCTCACATTGCTAATAGCACAACAGGTTGTGTACTTGCTTTTGATGCAGAAGGTTGTTGGTTCTATTCCCATAAGGGGTGAATGCTGCCGTACTGAAAGTTAAGATACTAACTATGAGCCTGTTATCAGTTTGCCATCCATTTCCTATTGCAATATTACTAGCTTATTTTTAATGTAATTTAGGCAATTTATTCCTCAGGGGCATCAGACACTTTATTTTTCGATGAAACCATGAAATATAAAGGTGATTGCTAGCAGCAACCTCTTCATTACAGATTTATTTAACGTGGAATTATTTAGATGACTTTTTACTACTTCAGAGATTGTGCATATTTACTGATAATGGTGGACTGTAGAATTGTGCATATTTACTGATAATAGTGGACTGTAGAAGTTTGAGTAGACTTTTATGATGGAAATGTTCTGAATTGGGCAGTTTTGTTTCATTGTTTACTGGAAAAATGTTCAAAGCAATAGGAAGGTGTATCAAAGAGCACATGTATGTTTCATATGCAAGGGGCCTATGATTTGAAAACAGCCCAGAATTAATTTTTATCTGCCACAGGTAAAATGTATTTTCTTTGAATGTGGATTTTAATGTTGTTTCAATGAATGTGAGTTTCAAGGGCAGAGAAGTTTTAATGCCAAGATTGTTTAGCAGATGTCTTAGTGTTTGTGCTGTAAAATGCAAAATAAAACTTTCAAATGAAGTTCAAATCATCATAGAAGTAAATCAGTATGCACATTAGTGTTTATGGTAAATGGAGTGAAATAGCAAAGTAATGAATCATTAGAATGACTGCAGGGGGAGGCTCCATTCGACCATGGTTTTGTGAGGGGGAAGGTTCTGGCAAATCATTTAGGAATTAAGTCACTAAATAATGACACACTAGTTTCAGACTTCATAACCTTCAGAAAAACGCATGCTAAAGTAAGACCTGTTCTATCAACTGTTCCAGTTTATACAAGAGCAATTTTTAGTACTGTTTATATGTTCCCCCAATATATTTGGCCTTGTCCAGATTTATTGCATTAATAGGTTGAGAGGTACATGCAAATTGCTTTATAGAATTAAGCATAGCCAAACCTCTCAACTGTCCCTGAATTTGGCTCAAAATGTTGCTCTTCCCCTAATAATCCCTCTGCAAAATAGCAATTTTGGAAGAAAACATGGAGGGTTTACAATTAAGAAATAACTGTAATAATCAGAGTTATAGATTACTTTTATTTCAGAAATGCATGTAGACTCTTTTATTTTGTCAGCTGCTCAAGTTAGCAGTACTAATATTAAAAAAGTGTCCCTTCTTTGACAGGTTCCCAGCTGTATTGTGTGGCTATTTTATATTGTTGAATCACATTTTTGGTCCATTTTTCATAAAATTGTGTTTTTTTGGCAAATTAGTGGTAAATCATTAAAGACTGTAGTTAGAAAATAATGACAGGCATTTGAGTTTCAGATTTCATATCCTTCAGAAAATTCATACTAATGCAAGACCTACTATTCTATTATCTTTCTAAGTTTATAAGAGCAATATTTAAAAATTGTCCTTATTTTTGGGCCTTTGTCCCACTTTTATGTATGGCTTTGCCCAGATTTCTTGCTCTGAGGGTGAGAGGTATGACAAATGTGTTAGGGCCATCACCGTCAGCCAGAGACATTTCAAATTGTGACATACTTGTTGCACCCCACTCCCCCATGTAGTGACTCTAGATGTGTCCAAGCAAAGCAAGGAGCAGTTATGCAGTGTAAATGTGCAGGGTATCCCCCCATACAAGGTAGACACAAGTACTACAGTGGTTTTTCATCTGTTCTTGATTTTGCAGAATGGTCTGGTTTCTGTTATATTTTTGTACTGTTGATTTATGCTTATTACTCAAAGTGCCTGTTGCTCTGTGTTTTAAGTAGCAATGCTTTAATGACCATCAAGTAAGCTTGTCTGAGATCATAACATGCAAGTAAGCTGTAATAAGCATACTGTTAAAGAATTGCCAACATTGAAGCCTTTCTGTTGTTGCCATGCAGAGAATACTTAACTAGATAATGTATAAGCATTGGATATGGAAACGCATATGACAGTATTTGTAGTAAAGGACAGGATTACATTATTTTAAGAAGCTCATTACACTTGTTGGAGACTTCTAGTGATCTCTGAGGGCTTTACCAGTAAACTAAACAGAATGCCATTCATGTGTGGTCCATAACCTGTACAGTAATAATTTAAGCAATGTATCTTGAGCTTGTTTCTTGTTTGCTTTTCATTTTTACTTTGATCGTGTTTTCCCCATGAAACAAGTAGATAGTTGTCAGGCAGCAGGTCTGTTTTGGCTAAGAAACATTTTTACAAGTGGGGGCATCACAGAGATTGCTACTTTCAGCATGTTACTTGGTGCTTTAATAAAGCTGAATATAAATTATAATTAGAACTGCAGTGCAAGGAGAAGTAGTTTGAGTTGAGTGCTGCTTGTTTTTCTTATACTTGATTTTGACTGGCATTCCCGTAATGTATTTAAAAAGTAATTTATTTTTTCATGCCTCACAACCTTTTTGTTTCCATCTAGATATTAAGTAAACTGTCGTGCAGCCAATGCATTTAAATATTTTTACTCTTTTACACTTCATTTGTCTTGATTGGACTCTCATAATGAAGGTTTGGCACCCAGGGCAGCATATTTAATTAAAGTTAGTTTTTGTGGTTTTGAGCATAGCTCCTCCCCTTTCTAGGTGGCCGCACCCCTTCCCATTGACCCCACCCATTCTGCTATCCCCTGCAGCCCCCCTTTGATTTGAAGTCACCAGCCTCCACTGCACACAGTGATCCCTTCAGTAGTTTGTCCATGTATGCACAAGCACTCAAATAACACCAAAATTAATCATTTCCCCCAAAGACCCCTTCAGTAGTTTGTCCAGGTATGCGTAAGTACTCATATGACACCAAGATAAATAATTTTCCCCAAAGATCCCTTCATTAGTTTGTCCATGTATGCACATGCACCAAAATGAAACATTTCCCCCATCAAGCCCTTCAGTAATTTGTCCATGTATGCACAAGTAATCAAATGAAACCAAAATAAAGCATTTCTTTCAATGATGCCTTCAGTAGTTTGTTCTTGTATAAAGAAGAGCTGAAATTAATATTTTCCAGCAATGATCCCTTCAGTAGCTTATATGTGTATATACAAGCACTCAAATGACATCAAAATGAATAATTTCCCCTTCAGCAGTTTGTCAATGTTTGCACAAGTACCAAAATAAAACATTCTCCCAACGATCCCTTCAGTAGTTTGTCCATGTTTGCAGAAGTACCAAAATTAAACATTTCCTCCAAGGACTCCTTCAGTAGTTTTCCATGATGTATGCACTAGCATTCAAATAATACCAGAATGAAACAGTTCCCCCAATTAACCCTTTAGCAGTTTGCCCATGTATGCACAAGTATACCAGTAAGTAACTCCACTATTTACTTATTGTTCTTTTTTGCTGTCTTCTCAGTATCTCTCCTTGAGTCTCCATACACCAAAAAGCTGCTGCTGCTGTCCCTAAAGGCCCTGGCTACCAGCAGCTGAATTGGTCAATGGAAGTGAGGCATTGCCTGGCAGGAATGACAAGTCTTTAACAATTTAAAAAAAATGCACCCACAGCAAGCAATTTCAATTGCCAAACAAGATCACTGTGGGTGGCAAACACAGCCAAAGAGACTGCCTTTACTGCACCATGGCACCAACCCCCTCTACCTGGGCAGCCAATCACAGGTCTTTTTGGGGTAGTGCCTAAGCAAGATGACATAAGTAGGGGTGGGAGGCAGGCAGGAGTATCTTGGATGTGCATTTAAGACAAGCAGGTTACCATTTCCATTAAAGGGAAATAAAAAAAAAGATACAATTAAAAATAAATACACACACACATACATACGTGTGTGTGTGTGTGTGTGTGTGTGTGTGTATATATATATATATATATATATATATATATATATATATATATATATATTTTTTTTTTTTTTAAGCACATCTGTGAATTGCACCCTGGAAAAGACATTACTCAGGGTGATTGCCCCTTATAGTAGTTACTGAACTATATTAGTGCTAGTATCCACGTGCATGCCCCCAATTGCTCCCAAACCTAAAACTACAACTCCTTCTTTGAACTTAAATTCCCCGATTGCTCCTTAGCTCTAAAACTCTCTTCCCACTCCCTAAACCTAAAACTCCCTTCCTGCTCCCAAGCCTTAAAACTTACTTACTACTTCCTAACCTAACCCTAAAACTCCCTTCCCACTCCCTCTCCATGGCTGCTTGACTGAATTCATATTCAAATATGAGCCCGAGCAGCAGCTTACAACAGCCACAAGGCACTTGATTCCCTGGCTTTGAGACAGTGTGTTTCAAGTGCTTGGTCTCTATAAAAAAGCCATGAACCCTAGGAGCCTGAGATATTTTTTTGCAGAAGTCTGAGACAGGTTGGAGAAGCTCGGGAATATTTTCAGATAAAAATTCACCTTTTCTGTATAAAAAAAGCTTTTGGCTGAGAAGTGTCTAGAAGGCATCCAGAAACACAATCCTGTGTGACTGAATCAAGGGAGATTTTTGTACACTTATCTGGAACTCCAGACTGGTAAGAAGAGAAGACATCTGTGCTAAGGAGTACTGATATCTGGGAAAAGACTCTGCAAAGGTAAGTCAATTATCTAAATAAGGAAATATGTGAAGCCTTGCAGTCTGCAATGAGCTATCACTGGAGCAAGACACTTTGTAAACACCCTTGTAGGTAACCTAAAGTGTAATCCAGAGAACTGATAATGTGTGCCAGACGCACAGAATCTGAGAAATTTCTTGAAGCCTGTGGTTATGGGGATGTGATGACAAGCATCCTTCAGATTTAATGTTACCATAAAACTTAAAGGAGGGATGAGAGGTAACAGACTCAGAAGCAGAAGCATAGCTGGTTCAATTAGCACCCTGGGCCAGTGTTATGAACCAGCACCCCCCCCCCTCAGCTCATCAAGTAAAGAGCAAAAAAAAAAAAACATTTCACTCTAATAAGGCTTAAATGATTGGCTTATTACAGTTAGATCTACGCACCCCCCCCCCCAAAAAAAATGGACTTTCATTATACTGGCACACAAGCCTGGTGGCCAGATGTATGACATATCTGCCATTCCTCCATCTCCAGCCATTCAGATCCTGTTTCTGTGCCTTGCCCTATATTAAATTGTAGCAAACTGTTTGCTATAGTTTATACCTGCCTGCACAGAGTGCTTCAGGGCTCATGTTTTAACTTAAAAAATATTTTAGACTATAGTAAATTGCTTGCCACAAATGTAGAAAACAGTTGCCACAGTTTGTACTACCCTGCCTGAATGGAGAGCTACAGCACTGAGGTTTTAGTTTAAAAAAAAAATATATATATATTTTTTTTTGTACTTTTGAACTGTAGCAAACTGTTGGCTACAGTTTAGACCACATACACAGTGTTGCTACAGTGTTCAGATTTGATTGCAAATGCAATATTACATTAAAGAGTGATTGGATTGGCTGATTGTGCAACCCTCCCCCCAACACTCTGTGCCCCACTCGGCCTACCCTAGTTACACTATTGCTCAGAAGGGTCAATATTTTGAATTCTGGTATTTTCACAAACAGATTGAGAAAGAAAAGAACCAGAAGTGATCTCCATGAAAGCACTTTCTTTGGACCAAGCAACACTCTGGAGTAGAAGCCTTTCCCCTTTGACCTAAAAGCACTGGTTCTAGGACTCCTAAAGTGAGCTAGTTCTGAAGAACCTTTGGAAAAAACACTGGTTCTGAAGGTGAGGATGTATTCCCCTGAAAGGAGGTATTTGCATCCAGTGCCAACTCTAACTATCCTAAACCCCTTTTATCACCCAAGAGTCTGATGCAATCTGTTGCCAAAGGAGACCATAGAGAGCCAGTTTCTAGGACAGATTTTGAGAAATGGGGGGAAGAATGAAGGGGATGGGTACAGTATGCTGTAATCGCCATTCTGACGTCTCAGTTTCTGTTGTTCCCCTCCTGCCATCACTTTTATTTTTTGCTCCCTCTTTGCCAGAAGGTGGCAGGGATTGCTTGCTTTGCTTCTTAAAGGATGTGGAGTATTTGGGAGATTTATAATAGGGGACTTGAAAAATCTTACATACTACCCGAATTAATTTCCCTCTTTAATCAAATTATTTGAGTACATGAGTAACAGATAAAAAAAACAAAGCTTACTTATTTAAAGTAGAATTTAAAATGTCAGATTTGATTTTACTTTATCAGCAATTTTTTGATGATGCACCTAGGCATATCTCCTCACAACTGTAGCAATAGCAGTGGCTCTAGACTCAGTTTCTGCACAATCATACACACTCATACACACTCTTCAAAGCATGCTTAGATACTTGGAACAGATTAGGAATAATACGATTCAGAAAGGGGCTAACTTCTGAAGAAAGTGTGGCAGAATATTCCCTCAGTCTACACAACTCAGAATAAACTTTCATATATGTGCTTGGTAGTTAAGAATTCTGTATGCCAAAATGGAAGAAGAGAAAATTATCTTACCAAATCTGTCCACTGCCTTACCTTCTTTATCCACAGGTGAAAGGTTAGTTTTAAACCAAAGTCTGCTTTCAGCTGGCAGTTGGTTCTGCTCTATGATGAGAATACAGGTATGTGTTAGCTTGCAGTACTTTGTAAAGTCTATCTGATTTTTAGGTAACTGAAGGTTGAGAGTCAGGATTATTACAGATAAGCTCTAAGCACATCCTCCAAGGCTAACAAAATATGAGTGATGGATGCAGAACGAGGAACGTCTAGTTGTAATATATATCTTTTCAGTTCAAGGGGAACATCAATTGTTCCCTCAAAAACACCTCATTCATCCTGGAAATAGTCAATGAAATGGAAAATTCCTCCAAGGGAGGCAGAAAGGACCACATTTCCTCAGAATCCGAGTTTTGGGCTAGGGAATCTGCAGAAGAAGCCTTGTCTCTGTCAATGTTATGATGCTCTGACAAACTTTCCTCAGGAATTTCTTAATTACCATCTGGTAATAATTTCTGAGTAACAGTACTAACACCCTATAATAATTGCCTGGCTAAGGTAAGAAAATTATCTTTATGAACAGACACCATATCTTCAGATGAGAAATGTTTAACCTTTTGTTTTTTATTTGCAAGGACCACCTTGTAAAAAGTCCAACTAGGAGATTGCTTGGTCAAGAGGTCTCTTTCACCGACCACCCCACAGTGTTACCGTGACTCAAAGATGATTCTGCCATGCACAGATCAGACACCGAAACAGCTATAGAGGATGTCGTTGACACCTGGTTTATGGTGGCTGAAGAGACTACACCAGAGGAACTCAGAGAAGCAAGTGAGTAGTCTGAGAAACAATAAATAGCCCCTACACAGTCACCCACTAATGGCTGAGGCACTGTCTGTGCTTGTGGTGGTGACAAGGGCTCTTTACTTTGCTATTTTTTTTTTTTTTTAGGTACAGCAGGAAAAGAGCTAACAGGACCTGAGTAAGTATCCATTCTGTAGCCGACCAAGAAGTTAGATTACTGGTAAGCACTGCTGGAATGAGTTGATTAGAAGATAAGTTGTCAAAAAGTGTTCATAAGCAGGCACACACTTTTACTTCCCCACATAGTCCCTTTTCCACAGTAAAAACAAAAGCAGAACACACAAAAAAATCATGTCAGAAATTAAGCTGTCTCCACAAAAGCGAATTGACAGAAAATACAGCAGATATGTTATTACAGAGTATATACAGGCATTAAAAATTCACAAACATTTTCTGCCCTCAAAAAAAAATTAAAAAACACTTCCCAGTCCTTAAAAATACACCAACAATTCAAGAGTTTCACAAGCAGTACATATTTACTACAATAATTCACCCCAAAGGTAAAAAAGTAAGCCCTAAGTAAATAATAGTGGTCCCTGACAAGAAACTTCCGATATTCTGAAAAACAATAGGTTACGTAAAGAGGAATAGAGCTTTAAGTCAGAAAATAAAATAAAGAAATATTTTCTTAAAATATCAATAATTTCTATATGGAAGGGTTTCCCCTATGGGGATGTAGCTGCCAGAAATTAAGCTTGAAGCCAATTGCTGCTCCTGAGAAACTGCAAACCTGCTTCACCTCAAGGCAACAAAAAGGTACTGAAGTTTTCTAGACACTGACTACTGATTTCTCACAAAAAGGTTAAACAAACGGTAGTTGGTAACAATGATAAATGTTGTTAACCTCAGAGAGGAAATTTATTTTCCTGACATGATAGATATTTTAAACAAAGGGCACCATTTGGCCCCATTAGTAAGCTTAATCACTCAGAAATTCTAACTGATGTTTTAAAATTTGTTCACAAATTGTACCTGAAACTTTTGGTGGCTATAGATATGGAAAATTGTAATGAACACTGGAGACTAACTGCAAATATATCTGTTGACTGTGTCTGAAGAGCACATATATATTTGTTCCCCTTTTAGGAATTGCAATATGGATGTGTCATACATTAGTAAAATTGGTCTTTTTTCTCTGGATTTAAAAGACAACTGTTAACATTTTAATTTACTCAGAAAAGAAAGTCTGGTTTATAAAGGCATGAGAAGGAAAACTGAGCTGGTTACAAAACCAATGGACAAAAGGGCAGTACAGAGTCATTATGTCTGAATTTGTTTTCATGTGGATGTGTTATAAACAGCACAAAGAAATGAATGCATTAGAATGAAACTTCCACAAGAATTTATGCAAACTGTTAAACACAGGCACTGGTCTGGATTTGGTAACTGAGAATGTGGCAATAAAATATTACTAAGGAATGTGTGGGCTCCCTATTTGCATTTCTGCTAGTACAAAAGAATATGCTGAAGCAGGTTTGAAGGGCCATCTCTTTGGTAATAGAAAGTCCCCTGGAGAATACTTGTCTGTTTATCAACATTTTTTTACACTAAAGGTAAAGAGACTACCATCATATTTAAAAGACTCTGAACATCTTTTACAACTACTCAATAACTTTATCTGGGAAACCAAGTTCTGTAAGTAAACTTACCATAACAGTAGATGCTCTGATAGATCACTGTTGCAGTAGCCTACACTGTATGGGCTATATCCTGCCAAGGATATGACCAGCTGGCCAGTCTTCAAAGCTACAGGGCACCTTCCACAAGCTCTAATCACTGTAGGACTCAAGGAGAGATACATAAAAACAGTGGTTATGGTGCCAAAAGCTTCAGAGCTTTTTTGTCTAAAGAAGGGTTGCTAGAGCCCTGAAAGGAAAATGCTAGGAAAAGAGAAATACACATATAAACATGTGTAAATATATACAAGGAGTACACATATACACACCTTGGCAATATATCTAACCTTGAACAAGGGGATGGAGGGAAGGAATGGTTTCTGCAACAGTGACCACTAGAACATCTACTGCTAGGGTAAGTTTACTTACACAAAGTTGTACTATATTCAGGATTAGATCACTGTTGTCGTAGCCTATGCTATACTAAAGCTTAGGTTTACATAGGGATCAAAATTTAAGAATCCAGCTGCCCCTTGATAATGGTCCTACAAAGCCTGTTTGGGACCTGGAAAAATAATCCAGTTTGTGATGCTCCATGAAAGAATATACAGAGGATCAAGTTTTTGCCTCTATAATACTTCTAGAGTATACCCCTTTCCAAAAAGGCACAGAAAAAGCCAAAGCCCTGATACAGTGTGCCCTGACCCTCTCTGGAAATAACTTGTTATGGTGAGAATTACAGAAAGAAATAGTATGAAACAACCATGTAGAAACTGACTGCTTTGACAATGGTTGTCTTTTGTTTTTCTTAGCTTCGTAGAAAACAAATAGCTGATTGGTCTCCCTTTAGGATTTTTTTCTGTCCAAGTAGAATCTGAGCTGACTGTCAACATCCAGTGTATCTACGAGTGTTTCTCTCTTCTTTTTAGGTTCTGGAAAATACAAGGGAAATTAATAGATGAGGTATGGATGACTCTAAGTCAAATTTTTTTCTTGCAGAAGTCAGAGCAATTAGTAACACAGTTTTCCAAGTTAAGAACCTCAAATGAGCCTGATGAGCTGGTTCAAATAGAAGAAATGTAAGTTTTTCAAGCACAAATTTAAGATCCCAAGGAGCAGCCTCCTTTTTTAGGCAGTCAGATATGTAAAACTCCTACACAAAACTGCTTGAGTTGTGGATGGGTGGAATCAAACAAGAAGAAATGGTACAAAGACGAATCTTGACAGAAGAGTAAGAATGCTGGAGGGTAATAGCATATACAGATAATCTAGTATCAGAGGCATTCAAGCCTTAAAAGGGTCCTGGTTCTTAGCATGGCACCAACTAAAAAAATAAGTTATGTACTCACCATAACATTCCATGTGTGTTGTCCATCTCGCCTTCATTCTTAGCAGGTTGGGTCTGGAGCCAATCCTCGGTTCTGACTCGGCCTTATACAAAGATCGAGGTCTTCCACTAGCTTGTGGCTAAAACCCTATCCCATGATGCACTATGAGTGTTCCCCAGATCTTGTTTACAGATACAGCTAAATAAAAGTCACTGAATAAGTGATAGAGCAATGAAGAAGGTCAAAGGACATTAATAGTCAATTGCACCAGCTTGGTCCTCCAGGAGTGAAAGGCTGGGGGCAAGAGGGTGGGATGTAAGAATGAATGCAAGATGGACAACACACATGGAACTTTATGGTGAGTACATAACTTCTTTATGTGATGTTGTCCTATCTCACCTTCATTCTTAGCAGGTTGGGACAGTGTTCCTAGCATCATCCTTCTTGCGCGTCTCAAGGGAGAATATTCTTCAGAACAGTGGACCCAAGGAGGCCCTGTTCCTGGAGGCCAAATCAACTTTGTAATGAGTGATAAAGATATGTGGCCTTGCCCATGTTGCTGCAGCACAAATGGTGTCAATAAGTAGTCTCACTCGAAAGGCAGAAGAGGTTGCAATAGTGCTTGTAGAATGACCTTTTACTTTATGGGAAAGTTCTTTGTTTTTAGATTGGTAAGTAAAGGTAATAGAATCTGATAGCCACTTTGAAAGTCTGACTTTTGACACAGGAACACCCTTTTTTAAGTCCAAAAAGGATACAAGTAATTGGTCATATTTTCTGAAATCTTTTGTCCTATGTACGTAGAAACATAATTGTCTATTGTGCATCCAGTTGGTGAAGCATATATTCTGCCTTGTTGCCATAGTTTGGAAAAAAAACAGGTAGTTCTATGGACTGATTCAGGTTAAATTCTAAGCATACTCTGGGTAAAAAGGATGGGTTCATTCATAGGGATAGTCTATCTTTGTGGAAAAGCATGTATGGGGGATTTATGGACAATGCTTGCAGCTCTGAAACTCTTCTTGAAGAAGTAATAGCTATCAAGAGAATCGTTTTCCAAGTAAGATACCTGAGGTTTCAGGATGATGCAAGCTGAAAAGGGGGAAGGATCAAACATGATAAAACAAAATCTAAGTCCCATGGCAGTGAAGGGACCTTAACAGGTGGTCTTAATAAAAGACTACCTTTAAGAAAGACTGCAAAGTCTATAGGACATTACATTAGGGGCTGATTCTCCCAAATGGAAATTAGATATGGCAGCCAGCTGGACCCAAATAGTAGCTGCAGCTTCCCCTTCATTAAACAGTTTTGCTAGGAATTCAAGAATATAAGCTATTGGGGCAGAGAAGGGCTCAATGTGATTATTCAAGGCCCATGAACAGAACCTTTTCCATTTGCTTCTATATAACCTTATGGGACGAGATCAGAATATGCTTTACTGACAGAGAAAGATAAGGGAGCCTGGCTGTGGTTGGAATAGGAGCAGCCAAGCTGTCAATTTGAGCATTTGAAGGGAGGGGTGGAGTGTCCCTGATGCATGAGTCAGGAGGTACAGAATTGGGTCCAGAATCCATGGCTCCTCCTGGAGATGAGGCCACAGAAAGGGGAACCAGATTTGATGAGGCCAGTATGGGGTGACAGGTATTAAGTTCCTTCCCAAAGTGACTGGCTTTCTGAAGAACTTTTGGTATCAAAGGAAAGGGAGAAAAGGTGTAGAGGAGACCCAATGGCCAGTCATGAACAATTGCATCCCTTGGTGTCTCCCCCAGAGGGGGTAATCAGGGCAAAGTAGCTACTGCATTTGGCATTCATGGACATGGCAAAAAGGTCACAGCAAGGCTGGCCCCATCTGTGGAAAATCTTTTCTGCCACTTCCTGTTTTAGGGACCACTCATGAGACATCAGAATTGCTCTGCTGAGTTTGTCTGCAATCACGTTGGATTTCCCCAGGATGTGCATTGCTATCAGAAAGGATTGGGAGGAGACTGCCCAGTGCCATACTCTCAGGGCCTCCTGTCAAAGGGGGTAAGATCTGGTTCCACCTTGTTTGTTTATGTACCAAATAAAAAATGACATGTTGTCTGTCTGTATTACAATAGTTCCCAGCGGAAGACAGTCCTGGAATACTTGCAAAGCTAAAAGCACTGCTCTCATCTCTAGGACATTGATGTGTAAATGGGCCTCATGGTCCTGCCAAGTGCCTTGAACTGTCATTCCCAGATAATGCCCCCCCCAAATTTGGAAAGTGTCCGTGGTCACTGTGACTAAAGGCTGGGAGGAAGAAAGGGATGACCTAACATTACATGAGTGGAGTAAAGCCACCAATGAAGGCCTTTCCTGTAGGATTCCATTAAGAAAATTTGGTGGGACATGGGTAGTTGCTGCATGGACCACTGAGTGAAAACTAGCCACTGTAGTATTCTCATGTGCAGATGTGCTAATGGAATCAGGGCTATCACAGCTGCCATGGTTCCCAATTTATTTATTGACATTTGCTGACCGGGAAAGTCTACTGGGCTTGAGACCCATTTTTAGTGGAGGCCCGGGGAGAAAAGCTCCAAGTTACATGAAAATTATTACATGAATTTGTAAGGAAACAAAATCATAATTATAAAACAAGTGAAATAATACAGAAAACTATCTAAACAGCAAATATGTTGTAAAAAGGCACAATACAGTAACAATGGAACATTAGCATGTAGGAAAATTATACAGTTAGAAATATTTAACAATACAGCTCAATTTTGGGGGGGGGTAGGAAAAGGGAAAGATAGAATTAGAGAGTTAAACTTAAAGGTAAGACAGATATAGTTAGAATCTTATAGCTAGGTAGTGGGAATAAGTAGATTATAGGTGGCATATATTTAATGGTAGTATTAAAAGTAGAAAGTGACAGATAAGAGAAAATGTGTTAAGATGTTTGTATTGATGTGTGGACTAGGATACTAAAGATTAGGGATAACTCATATGGTGTAACAGTATGACATATACATAAGTATATTTGCTACGTGAAACAGTTTTGCTAGATTAAGGAGGATGTGGATATGTGTTGCATGTGCAGCTGGGGTTATCAGTGAGATGTTGTTTTAGTTTTCTTTTAAAGGAGATTATGTTGTCTAATTCTGTAACTGATGATGGGAGAGTGTTCTACAGCTTAGTTATGGAATGGGAATAGATGCAGCTACCTACTCTTTTACTAGGTTTTGATACTTTAAGTAGGTGTTTGTTGTTAGAGCATAGATATTTGGATGGGACGTAAGGTTCTATGATATTTTTCAGGGAAGGGCAACACTCAGGTTTATAAATGAATTTATGGGCAAAGGTAAATTGTGTGTAATGTAGGTAATGTCCAAATTCTAGCCAGTTTAGTTCTTTAGTGGCCTGGCAATGGTGGGTGTGATTTGGTTGGGCTGATGCAAATTTTGCAATCTTATAATAACAGGACAGTTTGTGTTGCAAAGAGTTGTGGAGATTGGTGAAGACAGGAGACCCATATAGTAAGGTTGGAAGGAGAAGACTTTTTGAAAGTTTTATTCGGATGGATTTGTCTAAGTATTGTTTGTTTCTGTAAAGTTTGCCTAATCTGAAGTGAGTCTTTTTTATTGCGCTATTAATATGCAAGTCAAAGCTAAGTTTGCTGTCAATAGTAATTCCTAGCAGTTTGGCCTGATTTACTAACTCTATTGGGGTTTTGTTTATGGAGAATATAGTAAAGTCTGTGGGAACAGGTTTAGATGCAAAGATGAGTAGTTTAGATTTACTAGGTTTAAGTAATAACTGTGATTGGTTTAGCCAGAGTTCTATGGATGTAAAGGCCTTTTGTGTTAACGTTTGGAGGTCAGAGAAGTTATTGGCGGTACAGATAATGGTTGAATCGTCTGCATATTGTATGGTAGTACAGTCAATGGGAACATTATTTAGGTCATTTATAAAAAGGGTGAATAGTAGGGGTCCCAAGACTGAACCTTGGGGCACTCCTATGTTATTTGGGAGAAAGCTAGAGAGGTTATTCAGCCATTTTACGGATTGCTGTCGGTTATTCAAGTAACTAGTGAACCAGGTTAGGGTGGCATCAGAGCATCCTAGTGAGTGAAGTTGCTGGATAAGTTTGATGTGGGAGACTGTGTCGGATGCTTTTGAGAGATCCAATAACAGGACTTATGTAAGTAGGTTACTATCTAGGGCATTACAGATGTAATTTGTGAAGGAGACTAGGGCAGTAATGGTACTGTGAGATGGTCAAAAACCATGTTGTGAAGGGGGTAGTAGGTTGTTGTTGGTTAGATATTCAACCATTTGTTTGTGGATGCATTTTTCCATTATTTTAGATGCAGAGGACAGTATGGAAATGGGTCTAAAATTAGATAGGTCATGAGGGTTTCCACCTTTATGAAGTGGGGTGATAATTGATTTTTCCAGAGCTGGGGGACTGTATGTTCTGCAAGCGATCGGTTTATAAGGATACTTACTGGGAAACATATTGCCTTAGCACTAATTTTGAGGTATTCTGGGGGGAGATTATCAGTGGATAAGGAGCCTGGTTTCAATTTGCCAAGTAATGTTTGTATTTGAGAGCTTGCTACAGGTCGGAAGTTAAAAGATGGTATGTAGCTAATATTGCTTTGAGGTTTTATAGATGGGTTAATGGGGGTTGGGGTATTGCCTGCATTTACTAATGTAAGGATAATATCAATAAAATTTTTATTAAATATTTCACTGATTTCAACTGCGCTTTTGTCTGGAAATGGAGCTGGGTTTTGGGTGCTGCCAGGATTTAGTAATGAGTTGACAGATTTCCAGAAAAAGTCTAGGATTATTACTGTGGGTGTTTATTTGTTGGGAGAAGTAAGTCTTTTTGTCCTGATTAATTGTTTCTAAGTATTTTGAAGGCGGTTTCATTGGGTGGCGTCTTATCTTTTCTCCATTTGTGCCATGCTTGGTCTCTATTAATCAGTAATTGTTTGGTTGATTTAGATAGCCAGGGAGCATGGTTATGTTTAACTCTCTTTTTTCTTATAGAGGCTATAGAGTTAAGGGTATCTAGGAAAACAGTATTGAAATAATGTACTGCTTCATCTAAGGGAAGATATTTCAATGGGTTCCAGTTTAGTGATTGTAATAGGTTGCAAAGGTGAAACTGGCTAAAATTGGCTAGATTTCTGGTATATTTGTATGAATGAATGCTTGGAGTGGAGGTTGATAGTCTGTGTATCAGGGCTGGTAAGTGGCCACTTAGAGTGTTGGGAAGGGTGTTGGGATTGGAGTAGTACTGTGGGTTTGATACTAATATCCAGTCTAGGGTGGATTCAGGGTGATTGTTTATTGTGTGTCTTGGGGTTTGTATAATTTGTGTAACTTTGAACAGATTGATGGAATTTGTGGAGTTGCTTTGTGACAGTTTAAGCCAATTTATATTAGTGTCACCAAGGATAATGGTTTCATTTGAGATGTAGTGGTTAGACCATGCTAGGAAATACTTTGAGGATTGTTCTTGCTTGTACTTTTCTCTTGGAAAAAATGTTTAAGACTTGATGACGTAAGACTCGAACCCTGTCGGAGGGAAGTTTTGCCATCATGTTTGTTGTATCTAGATCTGCTCCTATAAAAGTGATATGCTGAGATGGCAACAAGGCAGATTTTTTTTTGTAGTTTATTGTGATTCCTAGGTAACAGCAGAGATGTAAGGTGGTGTCTCTTGCTATGGATAGTAGATGCTCGGTGGTGGCGGTTAGGAGCCAGTCGTGTAGGTACAGAAACACTCGGGATCCTAGGCGTCTCAAGTGAGTCACTACTACTCCCATACACTTGGCAAACACTCTGGGAGCTGTATTGAGGTCAAAGGGCAGAGCTTGAAACTGGTAGTGACTGGCTACCAGCCAAAAGTGCAAGTGACTCCTGGATCGCCTGTCCATTTTTATATGATAGTACACATCCTGGAGGTCTATACAGCAGATCCAATCATCTCATCTCAGAAAAGGGAGTACTGACTGTAGTGTTACCATCCGGAACTTTGATTTTCTCACTGATTTGTTTAATTTGCTGAGATCCAGGATGGGTCTCCAGTCCCCTGTTTTTTTTTAGAACTAAAAAGAACCTTAAGTAAGTTTCAGATCCTATTTGGTTTGCAGGGACTGCATGGATGACTCTTGTGACTAGTAAATTTTGTATTTCTAGAGTTGCCTGATCCCTTTGACTAGGTGGAACATATGGGATTTTTTTTGTTTGGGGCAGGGAAGGAAAGGGGTAGGGAGTAACCTCTGGATACGATACTTTGTACCCACTTGTCTTTTGTTATTGTTAGCCAGGCTTTTGGGTACAAAGATAAGTGGCCCCCAACTGCCTCCAGAGATAGACAGGCGAGCCTCCTTTCAGGAGCGCTGAAAGGGCTTACCAAGGAAGGATTCCCTGTCACCTTGGTTTTGCGGACCCCCTCTGCCACGTGGTCGGCATCTTCCATTAGCACTTCCCCCTATGCCCCTAGAGGAAGAATCACCATGCATGTCCTAGAAAGCTCTCTGGTATTTTCAAAACCAAATTTTTCCACCTTTCTGACCATTTGGGTAAGGGCTGGTAGGTAGGAAAAAACAGACTCCAATGGCAGAGAGAGTCTTTTCTTCTTGTTCACAGCTGGTTAGTGTGTCTTTGACTTTTGGCCTGAACAAAGATGAGCCATTGACTGGGGCATTCACAAAAGAAGATTTAAAGAGTTCCGCAAAGTCACACAAGTGCATCCAGGAATGTCTCCTTAGGGAAATTTCTGAACCTGCTGCCCTGCTCACTCCATCCACTGCATAAGAAATGAGCCTCATGGAGGAGTTGACCACTGAGGTTAAGGTGGAGAGCTGAGAAGAAACCTTGTCTCATACCCCTTCAGCTACTGAACCTTGGAGGGTATCTCCTAGCTCTTTCAGGAAATATCTCCGAAACCTAGTAAAGTGAGTCAGACAATTCAGCGATCTGAGTGCAAAAGTCACTGAAGAGAAGATGTGCTTTCCATATCTGTCTATCATACAAGACTCTTTGTTCAGTGGATGGACAGAAGATGACGTTTCTGAAAGTTCCTTTTTGGTGGCTGCTGCCACCACCATAGCATTCACTTGGACACCCTTGGTAAGAAATTCCTTGTCTGAAGGTGCGATGATGAATTTGTTTGTTCTGTGAGGAACAGGTTCCACTGAGTCTGGAGATTCCCATATCTTTCAACTAGCTAACTGCATCAGCTTGTCAAAGGGCAGAGACACCCAAGTGGTGGAAGTGTGAGACCCAAAAGCCTTCAGGTATACAGACTCCTCCTCAGAAGGGCTGATCGGCTTCCAGCTGCCTCTCTATTTTAGTATTTCCAGGATGCCTGTAAAGGAGACATCCTCAGAGGGTGACCATGGGGACCCTTCTGAATCATCAAGGTCTGCATCTGAAGTGAAGGACTCCTCTGGGGAGTTTAGATGCTTCCTCTTACATAGTCTCTTTCAAGGGATGTCTTCAGAAGGGTATTCTGGAAAGGTTTTGGAAAATAGGGGGTCGCCCGATGGGGCATCCTGAGGCCTTGGGTCACTGCGGCTTTGTGGATGCAGTGATACTGAGGTAGACACCAGTGCCTTTGCGGGAAGAATGTCCTGACCCAAGAGAGAGCCTGTCTGTGGGGACAGCACTCTCCTAATTACCTCAAAAGCCCCCTGCCCCTGATCCGAGGAGACTCCCTGCTCCAAAGAACCAGAGGGAATCGTTAGAACCAAGGGGGTTGACTCTGAGGTAGGAGCCAAGCTCACCTGAGCCAACACCCTGAGAGGCAAGTTCGGATCTGACAACTGTCTGATCCGACTGTCCTCCCTGGACCCGACTGGAGACTGTCGGCTCCTAGACTCCTCAAGTTCGGATGAAACTGAAGATGTCGGAGCAGTATTTGGGGCCAAAGATCCTGAGATAGGTCTCAGCTCCAATGGTTCCACTACCATCAGTTATGGACATTCTGGCTCTGAGGTTCAAGATTGGATTGGAGGAGGAATCAATGGTGACAGAGTAGGTTTGGTCAGTTCCAAAGCCCTCTGGATTAGATCCAACAAGAGTTTGGTGATCATCTGTGTCCTTAAAAGCCTCTGCACCACGTGATCCATGTCATCATCAGACAAGCTCCAGGAGCATCGAGTGAAGGGAGCAGGAGATCTGGAAGACTGCAATAAAGGAGACCTTAAAGTGGGAGATTCAAGTTCCAATTCAGGGGACTGTCTCCACACATGAAGCTCCAATGGCACTGGTACAGAAGGAGCCGAGGCAGAAGGCTTCTTGGGCTCGACAGTCTTCGGGTCTAAAGAAGAAACCTTAGGTAACTTTTCTGATGGCTCCGATTGAGCGCTCAAAGAAGAGAAGCTTTTCCCTGACTTGTCTGATTTTGGGATTGACTGGATTTTGAAGGACCCTGATCTTCAATTGCTTATGAAAAAGGATCCTCTCAGGATGAGCTTGCTCTTTCTTTCTAATAATACTTTGTGACTAAAGGAGCGACAGATAGCACAGGACTCCTGAAGGTGAACTACTCCGAGGCAGTAGACATAAAAGGTATGTCCATCAGTTATGGACATTTTTTGGCTGCACTTTGCATATTTTTTAAACCCAGAGGGTTTAGTTTCCTTAGAATCTTTGGAAGACATGGACAAAACAGCTAATAACTCTAGGGGAAAACCAGAGAAAAAGTGTAAGTACAAGGCAGCATTACTACTACTAACTTTTTACACAGCACTCTTTTTTTTTTTTTTTTTTTTTTTTTAACAACAGCGATTAGCCAAACACACAGAAAAACGGCTGCCAATTAAAAGGGACAGAGGCAGCTCTCTAACTTAAATGAGCTAGCCCTGAGTATTTAGAGAGGAAAAACAAAGGGAAAACCAAAGGGGAAGCCCTCTAATTTAACAGGTTAAGGCAGTTCTCTAACTTAAACGATCTAGCCTATTCTTACAGGAAAGAAAAACCCTCTAACTAAAATGGCTTTATAAATTTAATGCTGGGATATGGAAAGCAAGACCTAATGGAAATAACGATTGCTGACAGCAAAAACAACAGCAGAAAAAGAGCAGAACACAGATAATTTACTTAATAACAATTAGCTAGAATAAAAGTATTGAAAAATGTTTAACAATTTTCAAATATAAAGCAGAAAAAGAACTACTTAGCCAGAGCCAGTATGAAGAGCACCTGATCTTGTTTATCAGCAAATGAGATCTGGGGAACTCTCATAATGCATCATGGAATAGGGTTTTAGCCACAAGCTAGTGGAAGACCTTGAGCTTTGTATAAGGGGGGAGTCGAAACCAAGGATCGGTTCCAGACCCAACCTGCTAAGAATGAAGGTGAGACAGGACAATATCACATCATATTTTCCACTTACACATATATATCATTTCTTGTAGCAGGATTTTTAGCATCCTTTAGTACATTATGCCAATCCTCAGTAAAAGGAAAAGGTGCCAAAAGGGTGTCAAAATGTTATCATCTGGGAAGTCAATTGAAGTGCTTTCAGGCTGGGGTGTATCAAACAAACCCTGTCTTGTGTGAGTAAATCCAGTTTGTCAAGAAGCCTATGATAATTGCCCTTGGCCATTCTCAAAAGAAAGGAGAACCACTGCTACCTGAGCCAAAAGGGAGTCACCACCACCATCTTTAGAGCCTCCTTTTGTATCTATAGTAGAATGCTATGTATCAATGGAAAGGGTGGGAAAGAATATAGGAACATTCTCATCTATTAGAATGAGAAAAAAGTTATGTACTCACCATAACGTTCCATCTGAGTAGGTAACTTCATTTGTCAGCAACCTGTGGGTATCGGATCCGACATGGATCTGAGCCGGCAGCTTTCCAAGCTAAAGATCCGAGCTCTCAGCTCCTCCCTCTTACCTATAATACCCTGATACCTCCCTCTTGTCCTCAGATCGAGTTTTCCAATTTATCAACCAACAACAGTCAAACATACTCGAAAGAGAAACGCTAACCTGATGCGTAACAGAAGGAACACATTCTGTTATGAATATGACCACGAAACAGGCTAAGGGGAAGGAGGGGGGTTGGTTGCTGACAAATGAAGTTACCTACTCAGATGGAACGTTATGGTGAGTACATAACTTCTTTATCTGAAGTAGTTAACTTCATTTGATCAGCAACCTGTGGGACAGAGTCCCAAGCTACCAAAAACCTGGTAGGTCCTCATGGAAGGATATTCCAGAGTACTGCGGAGCCAAAGGCTGCCCTACCTCTGAATATCAGATCCAGCTTATAATGAGAAATGAAGGTATGAGAAGAGACCCAAGTAGCCGCTGAACAGATGTCATCTAAGGGAACTCTTGACCAAAATGCTGCAGAGGTAGCCATAGAACGTGTAGAGTGAGCATGAACCCCCAAGGGTTCTGGCCGACCGGAAGCTGTATAAGCATGTAAGATGCAGTGGGATATCCATCTAGCTAAGGTAACTTTTGTAACTGGCTTGTCTAAGGACGGCTTAGCGAAAGACACGAAAAGCTGCTCCGATTTGCGAGAAGCAGCTGTCCTGTGCAAGTAAAATCACAATTGTCTATGCACATCCAACAAGTGCAGTCTGTATTCCCCTTTGTTTTGAAAGTTGGGGAAGAAAACAGGCAAATTGATGGTTTGATTGATATTGGTCTCGGAGGCCACTTTAGGCAAGAATGAAGGATTAGTCCTGAGAGATACTCTGTCCTTATGGAAGACCAGGTATGGTGGTTTTGTACAAAGGGCTTGAAGTTCAGATACCCTTCTAGCTGAAGTAATTGCAATCAAGAAGGCAGTTTTCCAAGATAAGAATTTTAAGTCAACGGAAGCTGCAGGTTCAAAGGGTGGACCAGTTAGAGCTTGAAGAACTAAAGTTCAGTCCCATGGGGGAACCGCATTCTTGACCGGAGGTCTTAACAGAAAGGTGCCTTTCAAAAAGGTCTTGCATATCTTAGCGGAAGCTAAGGGTCCAAGGTTGTCCCCGATGTGGAAATGAGAAATGGCAGCCATCTGAACCTTCACAGTAGAAGAACTGGCCCCTTGATGAAAAATGTGGGACAGAAATTCAAGAACTGCTGGAATGGGAGCCATAAAGGGGTCCAAATCCCTATGTTTGGCCCAGATGGAAAAACACTTCCATTTACTCTTGTAGATCTTCCTGGTAGAGGGTTTATGTGCCGCTACCAGAATAGATTTCATGGAAGACGAGATACTGGGAGTCCTAGCCACTAGTGGAACTGAATCAACCAAGCCATGAACTTGAGGTCGTCCAGGTTCAGAGTTTGCAATCCCGAAGGATGAGAGATCAGATCCGGAATGAGATCTAAGACCCAAGGAGGAGCTATGATGTGAGACCGCAGATACGGGAACCAGATCTGACGAGGCCAGAATGGGGCTATGAGGATTATTTTGCTCCCCAACCGATGAGCTTTCTGCAGAAATTTTGTCATCAGCGGAAGAGGAGGATAAGCATAAAGAAGACCGGGTGGCCAAGCATGAACCAGAGCGTCTCTGGGACTCTCCCCTGGTGGGGGAATTAGAGCAAAATATTTGCTGCATTTTGCGGTTGAAGGAGATGCGAAGAGATCGCAGCAAGGCTGACCCCATCTGAGGAAGATCTGTTTCACTACTAAGGGGTTTAGAGACCACTCATAAGGTGTGAGGATAGAACAACTCAGCTTGTCCGCTAGAATGTTGGACCGACCCGGAATGTGCATTACTATCAGAAAGTGGTTGGTGGAAATCGCGCATTCCCAAACTCTCATAGCCTCTCGACAAAGAGGGTAAGACCTGGTTCCTCCCTGTTTGTTGATGTACCAGACCACCGCCATGTTGTCTGTCTGAATTGCAATAGTCCCTGGAGGAAGAAGATCCTGAAGGGCTTGCAACGCTAAAAGCACTGTCTTCCTCTCCAGAACATTGATATGCAGAATGGTCTCTACAGGGGTCCACGTGCCTTGGACGGTTCTGCCCATGCAATGCCCCTCCACCTGAGGTGAGAAGCATCCATGGTCAGCGTGGTTTGGGGTTAAGGCATCACAAATGGTCTCCCTTCCCGAAGCTCTCGGGAATGAAGCCACCAAAGAAGGGAGTTCCTGCAAACCCTGCTTAGGGGAATCGGTGAATCCAATGGGTGTAGGAGGAGGGACCATTGGACCTGAAGGGTCCATTGAAGGACTCTCATGTGCAGCCGAGCAAGAAATGAAAGGCTGATGGCTGCCGCCATGGATCCTAGGGCTCTCAGAACTAATTCTGCGGGTGGGGCTGGGGACTGTAGAAGTGCTATTACATGGAGTGACAAGGTGCGTAACCAGTCCGCTGTCAGAAAAGCCTTGGACTGAAGCGTGTTTATTCTTGCCCCTATGAAATCCAGAACTTGAACAGGATGAAGAGTCGACTTCCTGAAATTTATGGTAATGCCTAGGTAATGGGCCAAGAGTAAAGAATAATCCCTGGCAGAACAAAGTAGATGCCTGGCGGGGGCGGTGAGGAGCCAGTCGTCTAGGTATGGAAAGACCTGAATTCCCTGAAGTCTCAGGTGGGCTGCCACAACTGCCATGACCTTGGTGAACACCCTGGGGGCTGTGGTGAGGTTGAATGGAAGAACCCTGAACTGATAATGACTGGCCCCCTGCCGAAAGCGGAGAAACCTCCTGGATCATCTGTCCATGAGAATGTGGTAGTACGCATCCTTGAGGTCTATGGAGCACATCCAGTCATTCTCCTGCAGAAGGGGGAGAATAGATTGTAGAGTGACCATCCAGAATTTCTCTTTGGCAATGAACAGGTTCAAAGTTGACAGGTTGAGAATTGGCCTTTAGTCCCCCGTCTTTTTTGGCACCAAAAAGAACCTGGAGTAATTGCCCAACCCGGACTGCTCTGGGGGGACGTGCTGGATGGCCCTTTTTTCTAGTAATTTCTTTATTTCTGAAGCCGCAGCCACACTCTGATTGGGTGGGACATCGGGGAGGTGCTTCCCTAATGGGGAAGATTCAGGAAGGGAATAGAGTAACCTCTGGATATTATTCGGAGCACCCAGTGATCTGTAATAATGGACTCCCAACTTGCTAGATGCTCTGAAAAACTCCCCCCAACTGCCTCCAGAGAGGGACAGTCAGGCAACCCCTCAGGGCTGCTGCACGGGTCGGTCGGAGAAGGGTTCTCTCGACCCAAAATTCTTCAGCCCCCCTTTGCCTCCGGGCTGGCATCCATCTTGTCCTCCCCTGCCTCTAAAGGACAAAGGGTCCGGAGCGGGACGGGACTGCTGAGACTTCCGGAGCCACATCTTCTTTTGCCCTCTCTGGTTCCTTGAGAAGGACCTTTGAGGAGCAGAGAAGTGGATTCCGATGGCAGACAGCTTCTTCCCATCTTTCTCGCTCTGGAGTAGTGTGTCATGAATGGTTTTGCCGAATAGCGTAGAACCATCAAAGGGAGCGTTCGTGAAGGACGCCTTGAAGTGTTCCGCAAAGTCACAAAGACGGAGCAAGGTGACCCCTGCTCCACTGGCTCTAGCCGCCCCCTCCATGGCATGGGAGAGAAGCCACACAGAAGTGTTAGACATTGGCTTTAGAGTGGCCATGAGAGCCGAGAAGGTTTGTTTGTCCTCAGCCACCATGGACTATGGGGGAGACCCAGCGTACTCTTTTATGAGGTTCCGCTGAAACCTAATGATGTGTGCTAGATAATTCAGCACCCTTATAGAAAAGGTGGCTGAATCAGACATCTGCTTTCCAATGCGGTCCATCGTCCGAAGCTCCTTATCAGGAGGATGGACCGAGGAACTTTCTTGTGCCAGTTCCTTCTTGGTGGCAGCTGCCACCACCATGGCATCTACCGGGGAACCTTTATTCCACGCTGGATTGTCAGAAGGGGGACTAAGGATTTTATCCGGTTTCCTAGGGATTGGCTCCACAGTGTCCGGCTCCTTCCAAGCCCTGGTAGTAATCAAGTCTACTAGGGGGTCGGCCAGGGGGGAACACCCAAGAGGTAGACAGGCCTGCATCAAATGCCTCCAGAAACACAGACTCATCCGAGGAAGGTTTCTGGGCTGACCACCCCCCTCTTATGCGCAGCATCTCCATAATGTCTCTAAAGGAGACGTCCTCTGGGGGTGACCTGGGGGAACCTTCCCCTTCTTCTAAGTCCGTGTCCTCCATGAGGGACTCAGGGGAGTACAAGTGACTCCTCTTACACTTTTGTTTATGAGGGACCTCCTCGGCGGGACTGTCTGAGGAGGGCTCACCAACAGGGTCCTGTTCCTCTACGGGAACTAACTGAGGCGCAGACGCAGGCTGTCCCTGGGGTCGGATGATGGAAGACAGGCCCATATGCGAGGGAGTGAAGGGTGGATCTGTAGCACAGACCGGGGACTTTGAACTCCTCGACAGCACCCTCTCCATCACGTCGAAAGCCGAAGGTGAACCACTCTTCCCTGGCTCCGAGAGTAGACCCCTCGGCTCCGATGTGAGGACCGGTGTCCGAGCCGATGCGATCGGATCCAAAAGGGAAGCGTGCTCCAACAGAACGGAGCTGAAGACACACTCACCCCTGCGGATCCGAAGCTCGGCTTTCGGCCCCGAGAGCTCAGATCCGAAAGATGACCCGATAAGCTCGAGAGTAAGGCTGGCGTCGAAGTAGCAACTACTATCGGTGTTGACACCCCGGCTCCGAGACGACTCGGATCCGATGGCTCCGAAACCCGATAGTGGATCAGAGAAGGAGCAATGGGTGCAAAGAAAGAGGCCGAGCTCCCTCCCAGAGGGGGGGAGGCAGGAGCACTCCATCTGCATCTGGGCCTGCAGGAATCGACTCATCATCCGGTCCATATCTGCGTTGGACAGACTCCTGGTAGACCTAGAAGAAGTCGTCGAGGCAGGCCGGGAAGGCCACCTAAACGACTTCAAAGGTGACTGGGACTCCTCCTCCGGCTCTGGAGAGAAGCGTGGGGAAAAGAGCCGAGAGGGGGAAGACCTGGAAACCCTCACGGGGGAACAAATCAATTTAGCCGGCGGAGCCGAAGGGGCTGATTCGGCCCGCCGCTTATGGCTCTTGTGCCTATCCCTCTCCTTTTCCTTCTCTCTATGCCTCTCCTCTTTCTTAGAAGAGTCCCCCTCTCCCTGAGAAACAGCAGGAGGTTGAGTCCCAGCCAGGGGAGGGGGAGCAGAAGGCTGGACAGTCACAGCCGCAACTGGCGCCACTGAGGGAGAGGAGGAAGAAGAATCCAGGGGCAAGAGTCCCGCCAGGATTAGCTTGTTCTTCCTGTCCCTCAGAGTCTGGGGGTTAAAGGCCGCACAAATCTGGCAGCCCGATGTTAAGTGGGCTACCCCCAGGCAGAGAACGCACTGAGTGTGGCCATCTGCTGGGGACAGCTTATGACCACACTCAGCACATTTTGAAAAAATGGCCTTAAGGCCCTAGGCCATCACACTCAAGCACACACCCTAACACACACAGTAAGGGGAAGGGAAACACTAATTTACTACTAAAAGTAATTAAAAAATGGTTTAACTAAACTACGGGTCTACTACACACACTCACACACCAAAATAGCTGTAATTTTAACAAAAAATCTCCTAAATTCCTCTCAACTAAAATGCTAAGAGCTCGTCCCTTATGCTTCAGAAGCCGCGGCAAACGAGATCTGAGGACTGGAGGGAGGTAGCAGGGTATTATGGGTAAGGGGAGGAGCTGAGAGCTCAGATCATTAGCTTGGAAAGCTGCCAGCATGGATCCCGGTCAGATTCGATACCCACAGGTTGCTGATCAAATGAAGTAAACTACTTCAGATGTATCTGTTTCGAGATCTATTTGGAAAGAATCATGGAGCAGAATTTCTTTATCTAAGGTGTTCCCTGCAGTTGAATCCTGTGTGCAGTTTCCATTCATAAGAGTCCTGCTTAGCCTGTTGGCTATAATAGTTTGCTCTGACAGAATGTTTGAAACTTTAAGAATCAAACTGAATTGAGATACTACTTTCCAGGCATTCTTGACAAGTTTGCAAAGCGGGTAGGATCTGGTATCCCCTTGCTTGTTTATACAGCACATCATTATGGTATTTTCTGTGATTTTTACAGAGATCCTGGAAACCAGAAATAACTTAAGACTTTCAGCACACTGGTTACTCCAACAACTGTTTGACATTTATGTGCTTTTGTCTGTCTGTCTTGTTCCACAGACTGTGCACTTTCACCCCTTCTGATACAGAAACCCCAGCAAAGTCTGAAGCATCTATTGTGACAGATTTAGAAGAGGCAGAATGGAGAAGGGAAGATCTTGACTGAGGAATAAATAATCCAAGCACCACAGTAATTCCATTCTTACAAACCCAGCACTCATGTTTTTAAGAAAGGAGTTACAAATCCCAGCATTACAATATGAAACTATAAAGTTATTGATGGTGAGACCAGACTAACATGAGGTGCCCGGAATTTTTCTCATGTGAAGTTTGGCTAAGAGAATCATTATAATCACAGAAGCCTGAAACTCATCGTTCTGAAAAATTCTGTGGCAAATTACCAGAGAGTGGTTAGAAAAGCTCAGTATGTTTTCTTTGTACAGTTCTACCTATGGAAGAAATGCCCTTCCTAATGAGGTATCCAAAAAACATCCTAGAAGAACTATTCTGTAGGAAGGAATGAGGGATAATTTCTGTAAGCTCACCTGCAACACCTGACTGAGAAGGACTTTCTTGACATATCAGAGAATGTAGACAATTGTAAGAAGAGTCTGCAAATATAAGACAACCATCCGAATATGGAAAGATAAAAATGTGTTGAAATCTGCAATCAGCAATTACCAGTGTCAGACACTTTGTCAATACTATTTGTATAGTACTTAGACCAAAGGGTAAGACAGAGTATCCAGATATAGAAAATCTTTAAAAAAAAAGGCTGAATTCCTTGCAAATTGTATGTTATGATAAGCATCTTTTTATGCCTGATGCTACTATCAAACTGAAGGGGGAATGAGTGAAAACAAAGTCTGGGGGGATTAACATCTTGAATTTTGAGACCTTGACATACAGACTAAGAAAGAAGAAATGGAGGATTGGTTTCTAGGTTCACTCTTTTTTTTTTTGCACAAGAAAGATATTAAAATAAAAATCTTTGCCTATCTGATCTGGGGGCACTAGTTTTATGACTGCCTGAGACAACAAGTGCTCTAAAGCAGGGGGAAATGGGGAGAAACATCCCTTGTCCTGTGAGAGTAGATTTGGTCAGCGAGGAAGCTTGTGGTAATTGTCCCTGGCCATTTCCAAAATAAGGAAGAACCACTGTTGTCTGAGCCAGAAGGGTGTCACCACAATAATCTTGGCAAAGTCCTTCTGAATATTCAGAATTAACCTGGTTAATAGTGAAAAGGGTGGGAAAGCATACAGGAATATTCCAGTCCAAGGAGCTGACTAATGGTTTGGGCACATGGAAGGTACCCTAAAACTTTGGAAGTTGGCCATCTGTCGCATCCTAAGCAGGATATTGTAGCAGTGATCTTAAGGAAGAATATCATGTATTTCCCATTTTGGATATATTACTAACAGATAAAAAAGGGGGACAACTGAGACTTAAAATATATTTAGGAAACAACTGGCCAGAAGCACCTTCCTAACATCCTTTAATACTCGTCCTAGCTTTTTGATTCAGTCACTCTCTCTCCTATGAAGAATACTTTCAAGCTCACGGAATCAGTTTAGAATAGACACAGAACCATAAAGATGTGCAAGATATCAAGAAAAGGTACCGAGTATGAACTGCAGTCATAAAATTCTGGAAAAGGCACACTATAGGGCTAAACAAAATTAGAACAGAGTTAATGCAAATTACCTCTACAAATGCAAAACTCTCTCTCTCTCTCTCTCTCTCTCCGTCTTTCTCTCTGTAATTGGTAATAAATTGGAGCAGCTTAAACTCTATGTATTACAAAGAATTATAACTGTGTTTCTTTGATCATAAACACTATATTACATGTTTTCAAAATGGTTGTGAGGGTGGCCTAATGGTTAAGGTGTTTGCCTTACAAACACAAAGGTGCAGGGTTTGAGTGTCACAAGGGATAATTGGCTAGGCTTAAATTGGCTCGCAAGGGTAGTTAGCCTAGTACTAATTTATCTATGAACCTATGATATCAGGATTCATCTCTTGAAACTTGCATTGCTCCACTCTCAAGACAGCTTTCTTGACATTCATCTCACAAAAAACATAATACAACTGGTTATGTTTAAAGAAGCAATCATACTCATCAGTTCTATGTTCCAGCTAACACATTTTGCGATATACTGTAGTTGAATACTTCAGAAGACCTAACAGAAAAGAAGACATGGTTCATTCTCAAGTATGGCACCATCTCTGGTAGAAATGAACAATGACCTGCCCTTATCTGTTTGTTTATATAGCTATCCTTCTATATCTATATAATTTTTTGTTTTAATACTGGATTTGTGTTTTTTTCTAGTGGTTGATTGGTGGTTTGTTTAGTGCAATTTTTATTTATAAGGAATGCTTTGTAGTATTAAGTATATCTTGAAGGCTCTGAGTCCTATCTAAGATACTAGTGTACCTTTGAATATTATAGGAACAATACTTGGTAAAGAGATCATGTGGCCATTAAGAAGTCTAACTATGAATAACAAATTATTTGAAGTGTACCTTTGAGCATTATGTTTCAATAAAGAATTATTTAAAGCATTAATATTATTCAGATTAAGTGATCAGCATACACCAAATGTATGTTTTTTCTTTATAAGCAAGTTGCTTACATAGTCCCATGCAATTTGTCTGGGTTTACAATTAATGCTGCAGGGGTTAAAGATGCAAACACTTGACAGACAAGATGTGTAAAAAGCAATATAGAAATGTATCTCATAATTTAAAGAATATATATACATATATATATATATATATATATATATATACATATATATATATATATATATATATATATATATATATATATATATATAGGTCCCCTACTAAATCCCGAATGCACAGAATCTCGCCGCCCAAAATACCAAGACGAAATGCCTGAAACCCCACATTACCGAAACGTTGAAAGCATGAAATTCAAAATCATGAAACTAATACATACATACATACAGCACACACAAACAAACATACACACACCCTCCCCCATAACCAAACAAACCACCCTACACTAAAGATAAGCAGATCCCCTGCACACACCCCTACTTTATTATTCTAACTCCAAGATTGCACAAACATATACACAAGACAAACTCACACCCACACATTACAGTCTCACACACACACACACACACACACGCACACACACGCACACACACACACACACACACACACACACACACACACACACACACACACACACACACACACACACACACACACACACACAGTCACAACACACACTTACACACACTAAAGCCCCTCACAAACACACTTACACACACATACTTACCTGAACCGTAAAACCAGAAGCGCTAACTCAAAATCCCTTAACATCGGGATTTTGAATTTCGCGCTTTCAACGTTTCGGTAATGTAGGGTTCGGGGCATTTCGTCTCGGATTTAGTAGGGGACCTATAAATATATATATATATATATATATATATATATATATATATATATATATATACACACACACACACACACACACACACACATGTACATATATATATATATATATATATATATATATATATATATATATCTACATTATAGATTATAATGGACTCTCCTGGGAGTGAAGAGGCCCTCCTTCTATGATGTCACCCTTCACAACATCTTTGGTTTGATCTTCATTTTTTTTAAAATAAGTAACCTACAGGCAGATGAAGACTGAACTCTCAACTGTCATTTGTGTGAAGTTCTACCCACTGTGGACTGGAGATCCTCCACAGAAAATCACTGTTGATGAGTTATGTCAGCGGTAATGCCCCTTTCTGGGTGTAAATTCCCCTTTCTTAGAGTTGGTGTGATTATGGAGTTGGCATGTATAAGTTTGGAGGTATGGGAAGCTTGCTATTCACATTAGGCGGTGCAAGGGGGCTTGTCCCCCTGTGAAAAACAGCTGCCTATTGAAATGCTGGCAGTCATAATGGTGAGTGCTGAAAAGCCAAAAAAAAAAAGAAAAAAAAGACCAAACACACTGGAGAAGATTGAATCTTGAAAATTGCTCTTTACCTTAAAACTTTTTCTTGCAGGGGGGAGGGGGGCAAGCTACCTTGTACCCCCAAAAATTATATATACCCACCTCGAGAATGCCACACCTTGGAAAAAGGGAATATTCTAAGAAATGACATCTTGGACTTGGTATATACAAGTCCAATCTTTTGGCCAATCAGTCTCTGCTGTTTGGGACTTGCTCTAGTATTTTCCAACATTTCAAATGAATGCCATGAAAAAATACTTAAAAAGTTTATTATTTTTTTTTGGAGGGGGGGGTGGGCAGTTTTTTTTTTTTCCAGGAAATGCAGTTCAGGGATTCCAGTCCTTAGTATGTTGAAATTTGTCCACTCATAGTAGATGGTTTTCTAACAAATACTGTCCACCCTGTAAGAATTTATCTCTAAAACTTAACAGAAGTTAGATTCTGCTGTATTTATTAACTTGTAAGACTGTCCTCTCCAGAGAAGAAAGCACGTACACTAAGTCTGCTTGCAGCTACTGAACAATTCTAAGTGCCTTTAGCTTACATTAAGTATGGTTATGATTTTTCTGCATGATGCCCTTACCTTAGTGGTGGGATATCTTTGACTTCAGGTGGCTCATGTAAGGCACTTTGAACGCAAGCTACAGGTGATAATAATTCCTGAATTTCATCTCTTACCACCGGAAATCCTATGGGACATTAAGCACTCTTGTTAAGTTATACAAAATGATACAATGAATAAACACAATTTCATGGTGCAGCTGCTCTTCAGATGTTCTGTTTGTTGCAAAGTACGACACAGTTCAAAACATTACAACAAAACAACAAAAGGTTAAAAAAGTAGCGTCATTTCAAGTGGTTGTTATTAATTCTTTTTGTTATAACAATTTCATATATTATGTGCAAAGTTAAGAAAAATACAGCTGAGTAAGATATTTATAATAACAACACAATTTCAAGATGTTGTCTGTGTAGTAAGCCAAAACATATGGATTTATTATCCTGGGGTCTTCCACTGCGGGAAGTCCCGCAGGTCTGGACTGCAACAGTAAATACACTCGAACATATGCAACTGTACTTTTGTGTTAGAGAAGCTAACACTTGTTCTGTTTGAACTAGCTAATCTGATTGATTAAGAAAACAGATTTACTGATTGCTCTGACCTCTGCAAGAAGGGTATCCGAATTGCAAGTTCTTATGGTGAGTCACCACTTTCTCATTTTCCATAGACAGGATTTCATTGAGAACTAATCTTTACTTTATGCCTGAAGTGGTGTCAGAGTTTCTTTAAACTAAACTATTCATCTCCCCATTTTCTTTCCTAAACCTAAAAATGAGGAAGAAATAATGCTCTGTACCTCAGATGTCCACAGACAACACTGGTAATATCTTGAGAGAACTAAATCCTCCAGCTCTTCGGATCAAATGTTCATTTCTTGTGAAGGTAAGAAGAGGCAGCCTATGACGTTTTGGAAAGAGCTGTATTCTAGTATTCTAGAAGCTGCTACTTGGTCCATTGTATATTCTTTTGTAAAGCACTGTAAGCTTGATTCTTTCTCTAGTTCCAGATCAAGCTTTGCTAGGACCAGTCTCCGGGGACTCCTGGACTCTTCTCTTTCCACCTCACAAATGTAGTTAGCTAAGGTAATCTACCCATATAGCTGGGGCTGCTAGTCAGTGATCTGTATGATGAGCATAGTACATTTGTGTAGGTAAAACTTGGCATAGTGTTGGATGCTCGAATTATCACTGTTGTAGTAGTCGCTCCCTCCCTCCATCTCCCTTGTTTTTTGATCTGTTTGTTATGTCAGTGTGTGGTATTTTTTTTTTTTCTTTCCTGGCATTGTCCTTTTAGGGCTCAGCCTTCCTCTTTACTGGCAGGAATGCAGGAAACCTCTGAAAAGCTTCATGCCCAAAAGTGTCTTTTAGTCAGCTCAGTTCAAGCTGCCTGACAGTTTGGGTGTGTGTAAAGTGTCCTGAAACTTTGGATGCTGGACAGCTCTCTTATCCTTCTGCAAGTTGGAAATAAAGTTAATTACTTAGATGTCACTATAGAAGAGACACATCAAAGTAGTTTGAGGACTAAGATACATAGAAAATGTGAACATTCGGACCATATTTTACATGGGCAAAGCTGCCACCCACCACACATTATAAAATCCATACCATATGGAAAATTTTTAACTATTAAAAGACTGTGTAATAGTCAGAAGGAATTTGGACAAGAAGTGGAGAGAACATTTAGAATGTTCTGCAATAGGGGGTATGATGAAAAGGTGGTCTGGGAGGGAGTTAGGAAGATGGATAGGAATAACAGTAAAGTTATTAGTAAAAACAGGTGGGGTAGTTCAAGTAGTTATGTATATGATAAGGAACATGTTCAGGAATATATATATTTTGTCTCCGCATATATTCTTTTTACGGAGAAATTAACAAGTCTGGTTAAATACTTTTGGGGCTTTTTGGAGAGAAATGTGGCCCTTTTAAACAATAAAAAATAAGGTTCTCTTATAAAAGGGGTAGGAGTATCAAAGATTTTTTGGTACACGGAAAATTTCAGATGTCCCTAGTGGAAAGAAGTTATACTGTGATTTTAAAAGGGACTCATCCCTGTGGAAAATGTGGTGTATATGATTTTGTAGTTAGGAGTTTTCCTAATATTAATAGTAAAAGGTTTCAGGAACAGGGTGCTTGTAACTGTGAGACTCTGGGAATAACTTAAATGTCCCTGTGGGAAATATTATATAGGAGAAAGCAAGAGAAGTTTCTCCATGAGATTAAAAGAACATATAAGGGACATAAAAAAGAATAAACAATCAAGCCCAGTAGCAGCACAATTGTTTGAACTCCACAGGGAGGGGACCCAGTAGGATTGCAAGCAGTTGTGTTATAACTGGTATATAATGATCACACGATTTTACAAGATATAAAATATAAATTAAGAAGAAAGGAATCAATTTTTATTTTAAAGTTTGAAACACTCTTTCCAAAAGGTTTAAATAATGTAACTGGAAATGTTTATTGTAATAAGATGGGAGACCAATAGTTAACTGATTCATTGTTTTATTGGCTAATTGAAGGAAATTAAAGTGTATATAATGAACGTGGGGAAGGGAAGATGGCATACTCTGTAAAGGCTTGCATAGCCGAGGCACTAGAGAATTTTACTGGTTTGTTTTTTCAATAAAACATTCTTTTTATTTATTCACTTGGCCTAATTTTGTCGTCTGGTGTGTTGGTACTACATTTGGAGAGGTTTGAGCTCTCTTATCCTTGTCAGGATACAATCCATATAGCTAAGGCTACTGCAGCAGTGTTCATTTGAACAGCTGCTGTTGTGGTGGATTTTACTTAAACAACTGAACTTTTGTATTTCAGAGGCTGTAATAAAAGAATGTCATTATAATTTTCTGAAGACACTAGTTTGTTTAATGTTTTATGCTGGACTGTACACATTCCTTGATATTTTAAGTATTAAGGAAGGACTAAGGATTGATCTCTCTAGTTATGCAATATTCAGGAGACTGTAATTATAGTAGGCCTTTACCACTGGAATCTTTAATTGGTATAGTTGAAGTGTATTGAATATAATCATTAAATGTGCTAGCACTTGTCCTGAATAAGGCCAGTAAAACACTGGCAACTGTGGCTGTCTGTTATCTCAGAGCACATAATGACTGTACCAAAACTCTGAATCAACTTTGTTTCTTTCCCCACTGGAAATGTCCCATAATCTCTAATAAGAAAAAAAAACTGTACTGGCCCCATTGAGGTATCAGACTTTCAGTTTTGATGCCTCCTTTTGAAATGCCTTGCTGTAGTGTCTTTAAATAAATGAGTCCAGTTTTCCAGGCTAGTCATGATATCTGCCTTGCTGGTAAATGATGAAGCAAGCAGAGGCAACACCAACAAGTAAAGTTAAAGAGTCTGCTGTAGAAGCCTCAGTGGAGTTCCCTTCAGCAACACTCTAGTGTCCCAGTGGGACTAGGCAGTGAACACTGTTACCTTTTTCATAGTTTGTTAACAAGACTACTGTATGGATCCAATATGGGAACAGTTTTAGACCTTGTCTGGGTGTAGAACAGAGTTCATTTAGGATACAGTATAAATAACACTGAGAGGATATGTGAAAGTAAATGTTAAATGTGTATGCAGTGTATATAAATGATTACAAATATGGGGAAAATATATCTGAAAATTAAGGAGTTTTATAAACCAAATGATGTGTCTGGTCAAAGCATGTACCATAGTATATGGTTTAATGTATTTATTATATTATTATTATTATTATTATTATTATTATTATTATTATACTATTTGGTAACAGGCTAGATAGGCTGGTCTGAAGATCATTTTCAATCACAACCCAAAAGAAAAGAAACAAAAGTAAACAACATGAATAATCAAGAAGCATACCATAAAGAAGAACAAATGCAAAATCAAAATTTTTAAAGGGTTTTGTAACAAACATACAATTGCATCAGATCCTTATGCTTGTTAAAGAGTGTTATGTATATTGAAAATTGCTGCATTATTAGTAAAACCAAAGTTATTTACAATATTTACAGTGTGTGCTCAAAGTCATTGTGAATTTCAACATTTCAGGAAAACAGCAGGACAAATAACAGTTGAATATGCGGACCCTTTAAAATATTGCAGGGTGACTGAAGCAGTAGCACTCTACACTTCAGTCCTTTACTGAAGATGTTTTGTATGGAAATCCTTGCTTAACATGAGGAATGTAATGGAGTTTAGGAGGTACATGTTTTAGCTAAAGACCAAAAAAAAAAAAGAAAAAAAAAAAGAAGTTATGTACTTACCATAATATTCCATCTGTGCTATCCATTTTCATTCTTCCTCAACTGATGGTTTCAGATCCATTCCTCGGAGCCAACTTGGCCATTGCTAAAGCTTGTGGCAATCAAAAACTCTCAAATGTCTCCCTTAACCATATTGCACTAACCCTAAATTACCTCAGATCTTCTTTGCTGATTTTTACCATAAAGAAAATATTTATCATGTATAAATAAGGGGATATAAAATTGCATGTACTGAGTACAGAAAGAAACTATACCTGGAGCTCAATATAAAGGGCAAATGATGTCCCTCTAAAAACTCATTCTTCCAGAAGTTTGTAAATAGAAAGGATAGGGGCTGGTGGGCAGGAAGTTGAGGAAGACTGAAAATGGACATCACAGATGGAACGTTATGGTAAATACATAACTTCTTTATCTAATGTTGTCAATTTTCATTCTATTCTCAACTGATGGGACAGAGTCCCCAGCTACCTAAAATCTTGGGTGGACTCTAAAGAAGAATATTCCTGAGCACAGTTAAACCAAATGATGCTCTGCCTCTGGAGACCAGATCCAATTTGTAATGAGTAACAAAAGTATGGGGAGAAGCCCAAGTTTCTTCTGCACATATGTCATCCATGTTGGACGTTCTGGAAACAAAAACTGATGACATTGCCAAGGATCTAATTGAATGAGCTCATAATGGTTGTGGTAAGGTAATACCCATTTTTTTATTAATAAATGAGTTACAAACAGCCATCTGGCTAAAGTTACTTTGGCAACTGGTTTGCCCAAATTCAAGTCTGAAAAGGAAACAAATAACTGTCTGTTTTTCTTATGTTTCTTGTTCTATGCAAGTAAAAACATAATTGTCTGTGAACATCCAATAAATGTAACATGTATTCACCTTTGTTAGCAAAATTGGTGAAGAATACTGGGTTGACTAATATTCAATTCTGACACCACCTTGGGAAGGAAGGCGGCATTCATTCGTAACATCACTCTGTCCTTGTGAAAAATCAAGTATGGAGGTTTTGAAGACAAATGCTTGAATTTCTTTTTTTTGAAAAACCTTTTTATTGCATTTTAAATCAATATGAATCATTATATAAATTTAACAAAACATAACAATCAACTAAAAAACAAATAAAACTATATACAAAGTCCGTAACAAAATTTTACATTGAGCAAAAGCATTAAATCTTTTCCAGTAAATCTTTCTTTTTGCCAATATAAATATTTATGTGTAATGTTTGATGTTCGCCCATAAATGGATAGTGCAGTGCTGCAGCGGTAGCATTGTCACCTCACAGCAAGAGTTTTTTTTGGTTTGATTCTTAGCTGGAGTGCCTTCTGTATGGAGTCTGCATATCCTCCCTGCATTCGTGCGGATTTTCTCCAGGTGCTCCGGTTTCCTCCCATGTTACAAAGACGTGCCTGGAGTGTTTCTCCCCGGGCCTCTGAAAATTGCCTTAGTTCCAAGTTGGACTTTCCTGGTAAACAAATGATAAATGAATAAATAAATAAACAGTTTGTAGTTCCTTATTACATATATTTTTTTGCTAGACAGATGCATTTTGTAAAAGAGAGGATATTTTTACTTTTCCAGGTCATTGTGATAACTTTTCTGGCAATAGCCATGATGGACCAAAGGAGAGGCACTTATGTTTTTGGTTTGGAATTTGGAGTTAAGACATTAAATAAAATCAAGGAATTTGAAACCATGCAATTGTCTGATCACAGCACTTTAGTAAAGTTTCTGAATTCTATTCAAAATAGAGCAACCATTTTACATTCTATGACCATATGGAGCCAATCTGCATTAAAACTTCATCACATCTCCAACATATATATTTTCTTTTTTAGAAATCAGAGCAATTTTATGTGGTGTTAAAAGGGTTCTACGTAAATAGTTCTAAGTAAACTTTTTCCACTAAAGTGATGATGTGGTATTATTTATAGATTTCAAAGATAATTTTTTATTGATGTCTGAAAAAAGTTACTTATTTATTTTGTTGAATAGTTCCAATAAGATAAATCAAACACTATAAACTCAGATCTTATAAATCATTGACATACAATACTTATTTTAGTCTCCCCACTATTAATTTTAAAGAAAAATTCTAAAATTTTAAGAATGGGGTTTGTATTCATGTTAAATGATATTTGTACTTTATTATTAATAAATTCCCTAAAAATTTGCATGTTTAATCAACTATTTCCCTTTATATTATATCTGGTCAATAGGTAATCAGCAGTATGTGGTTTATTTCCATTTAAAAACTGATACTAAAATTTTAAGACACTTTCTCTAAGATCAAGTATTTTACTTTGATTAAATGATTCCAGACAACCATTAGTATAAGTTATGGGAAACATTAAAATTAACAGACCTTTAATGTGATAATTGCTATTCATCACTTTTCTGAATATAGTTAAAATATAATTAATAAAAGGAATAGAAATACGATAATTGTTTGGTGTTCAGACAAAAGTCATTTATGATCCAATATATTTTATTAGTGTACAACTGAAAATTTGCATTTATTTCAGATATATTATTTGAAGTTAAAATTATTTCATGTAACCATTTCCACATTGAAATATAGGTAGAATTTAACCAATGACTCACTATATCTTTAATGGCTGAGTTACCATATAATTCAATATTTGGAAATCCAATTCCACTTTCTTCCCAACTTTTTACATGCCAGTCAAAAGCTATTCATGATTTTTGAGGATACCACAAAAACTTAAGTAGAATCAAATGTAATTGTTTGATGTTTTGTTTTTGGTCTGATGTAAAATCAATGACTGCATATAAAATAACATTTTTGGTAATACTATAATTTTTATCAAAATAAGTCTGTCTTCCATTGTGAAAAATACATTTTATTCCAATCAGCTGTTAGTTTTTATATTCCATTAACTAAAATTTTGTAATTTGTGGAAAACAATTCTTTCCAACTAGACTTTATAATAATTCCCAAATATTTAAGCTGCTTATTATCCCAACTGAATTCCTTATAATTTTTCAAAAAGGTATTTATTTTTTCTGTTTTATAATGATTAAAACTTAGACATGAAATATTTTATTCAATTAAGAATATGTTCTAATGAGTATTCTATGTCTCTGGTTGTTAAGAGGATGTCATCTGCAAATAGTTGACTTTTAGAACTATAATTATCTTTTATAGAAAACCCCTTTATCTTTGTATTTGTTCTAATAAAATTAGTGAAGGGCTCTATTGACAAAGCATATAACAAAGTGGATAAAGGGCAACCTTGTTTTGTACCTTTTACTATCTTACGGGAACTAGAGAAAAGTATCCAATTTTAACAAAGGATAAAGAATTCTTATATAACTTTATTTTATCTGTAAATTCTGAAGAAAAATTATATTTTTCAAACACTTTAAATAAATATATACAGTTAATAGAATCAGAATCTTTACCTAGGTGTAAGCTTATAATTGAACATTCATACTTATTCTTATTAGCGACATCTATCACTGATAAGAATCTAATCGCATTATCTCATACTTTACTATTTAAAACAAATCCAGTCTGATCATCTTCAATTATATTTGACATTATATAATTTCATCTTTTTGTCAATGTGGGCATAAAAATGCTATAATCCACATTCAAGAAAAATTGAATGATAAGATAAGTATAATTTTGAGTCTTTATCTTGTTCTAAAATAGGGGATATCAATGAAAATTTCCAAGAGGGAGAAATATTTGAAATATTTCTAACGTCTTCAAATGCTTTTAAAAGAATTATCATTGTGTTATCAGGAATTATTTTATATATCTCAGGAATTATGCAATCTAGACCAGGGGCCATTTTTACATGTTTAATATGCTCCTTTAGTTCACTGAAAGAAATTGATGCATTTAACCTTATATTTTGGTCTTTAGTCAATTTATGTTTTATATTTCCTTTAGAAAGCTATCAGTTAATTCACTATTTACTAAAAGTTAATTTACTATTATTAATTCATAATGTTTCCTAAACGTCTCTAATATGTTTTATATTTGTTGCTTTCTTTAGGTTATTATTAACTTTATAAGTAATCTCTTTAATATAATTTATGTTATTTAATCTTTTTGATCTAATGGCTAATTTTGCAAGTTTTTGGGATTAATAGAATATGATTGTAATTTAAGCTTTTCAGTATTTATTTTAATTTAATGGTTTAATATTTCTAAATGTTTCTGATGTAAAGCTTTCATTTCAGCTTTTGTGATCCTATCCAGTTTTAAGTTTAACTTAAGTTTATCAAATTTTGATTGTAAAACAATTAGCTCTTCATCCCATTTCTTTTTTTTTTTGTAGAGATACCAGCTTATGATTCTACCATATAAATATACTTTTAATGTGTCCCACAAAATAACATTAGTAACTTTACCATTATTATTAAATTCCATAAATAAGTTTAATTCCTTTAAAAAAACTCATTGAATCCTTTCATTTTTGTAATATAAGCTGGAATTCTTTGTGAAATGACTAAATTATTAGATTTTGTATTAAAATTAAATGTAATACCATTGTGGTACTTCATCAATTTTATAATATAACCCACTAGAAGTAAAAACTTTATCTACATTTGTTTGACTGCCAGCACTATATGAATAATGTGTGTAATTAAGAGAATTTGACAATTTTAAATTTATGAAATAATTTGGCAGTGGCATATAGTCTAGGTTTTCTATCTTAGTAGTATTTCTTTCTGATAGAATGCAATTGAAATCACCAGCCAATAGAATTTCTCCTTTCAAATATAGATTTATAATATCTAAATATTTTTGTTACTTTAGAACCAGCTCCAGGAATCCAATAAACATTCACAAAACTGTAATGTTTTTTATTGATTTCAAGTATTACTAGACCCATCATTCCATTTTTATCAAAGTAAGTATCAACTACTTTAGGCATATTCACCGATTTCTTCCACAAATTAAGACTGCCTCTCCTTTTTGAGCTGTAATGCGAGTCCACAAGTATTGAATAGCCTTTAAATAACATCTTATCTAAATCCATTTTTAGCAAGTGTGTTTCTTATAAAAAACAATAAAAACTTTATGTTTATGTTTAATTAAACTACCTCTCTTGATGGGATTATTAAGAACATTAATATTCAAAGAAATACATTTATAAGCTGCCATTTTTAAATAAAACAGCTCTAAAAGAGTTAAATTATTGTTTTGAGTCAAGAAGCCATATTTAATTTTAATAAATTTTGTTATGGACAAGATCATTAATCTAACTACTAACAATCTAATTGTAGTAATATTTACACTCCCTAACATGGAATAAAACATTTCTGGTTTGATGAAATAATCATGCAAGGCACTTTCAATCATCACCCTATTTACTACCCAATCACCACCTATTGCTACTACCTCTAAACTTAAACTATTTATCAAACTATCTTAGAATATAAAACATTCTCCTAATATCTAACTCTTTTACAAATCAAGCCATAATATAATATCTAAATCTTAACACTATTACATAATAATCACATTTTCAATAATAAAAACAAACTTTCTATTAAAATTATAAATTTATAAGCAAAATTATCTATTAATTATACATACATTTTTTATCTTCCTACAATAAAACTGTCTTAAACTATTGAATTATATTACACACCTTAACATTTGACTTTCCTGTGATTAATGTAACGATAGAAAACTGAAGAAGCTAACTATGATTTATTAACCATACTCATATATTTTTCAGTTTGTCTGCTATCACATCGGAATTTCCCAGAATCTGCATTGCTATAAGAAAGATGGTGGATGAGATCACCCACTGCCACACTCTGAGCACTTGTCAACACAAGGGATAAGATCTAGTCCTTCCTTCTTTGTTGATGTACCAAACTACTGACATATTGTCCATCTGAATTGCAATAATTCCTGAAGGAAGAGCATCTTGGAAGGCCTGCAATGTTAAAAGCACTGCTGTCATCTCTAAGACATTGATATGCAAGTTGGCCTCTTTGGGGGGGGGTCAAGTGTTTTGGACTGTTTTCCCTAGGAAATGTTCCCCACCCCAACTAGGAAGGGTACATGGTTAATATGGCTTTGGGCTGAGGGGGGAATGAACAGACAGCCTTGTAGAACCTGATCTCACTGAATCCATCACCTGAGATCTCTCTTGCATATCTGAGTGATTCATATCAGAGTTAACATGCTATTGCCACTGACACTAATCCTAGAGATTGAAGGACCAAGCAGCTGAAATCTTGGTACTACAGATTATTATTCTGATGTCTGATCTTACAGTTTGAACCCTTGGGGGGGGGGGGTAATGAAGCTATCGCTAACTTTGTATTCAAAACTACTCTGATGAATTCCAAATTTTGAGTTGGTTCCAGTTGAGACTTGTCACAGTTTATGGTTATCCTCAGATGAGAACATGTCTGGAGAACCTGATATCTTGACCTTATTAATGGATGCCTGGTCAGGGCAGTAATGAGCCAGTCTTTTAGATATGGAAACACCCAGAATCTTTGCAGTCTCAAGTGAGTTGCTACTAATGATATACATTTGGTGAACAACTAATGGTTGTGGTGAGACCAAAGGGCAGAACTCTGAATTGGTAATGACCGGCTCCCAGCCAGAAGTATAAGTACTTTCTGGATTGTCTGTTCATCTTTATGTGATAGTATGCATCCCGAATATTTATCAAGCAGATCCAGTCATTCTTGACCAGGAAAAGGAGAATAGACTGAACCATGACCATCCAAAGCTTGGTTCATCAAACTGACTTGTTCAAGTTCTTGAGATCCAAAATTGGTCTCCAGTCCCCTGTTTTCTTTGTCAAAAAGAAGCTTGAGTAAATACCAGATTCTATCTGGTCTGGTGGGACCTCTTGGAGGACTTTATTTAGCAGCTTTAGTATTTGAAATGCTGCTTCTTCCCTCTGAGTGGGTGGAACATCTGGGATTTTTCTTGAGATTAGAGGTGGAAAGGAAAAAGGCATTATGTAACCTCTGGAAATATCTAGCCAGGCTCTCTGGTGCAGGGATAATTGGCCCCTGATTGCCTTCAGAGGTGGTCAGTTAGGCTTCATTTTAGGAGTGCTGGTAGGGTCTGTCAAAGAAAAAATCTATGGACCTCTGGTTTTGCAGGCCACCTCTGCCGCAGGTGCTCTGGTGACTGTTGGAGTCCCCCCACCTCTGGGGGAAGTTCCTCCATGTGTGTCCTGAAATGGACCAATGGATTTCTTGAACCAAATCTTTTGACCACCTCATTGATTCCTAGAGAACGATCTTTAAGGAGTCAAAAGCATTCACCCACAGCAGAGTCTTTCCATCCTTCTCATGCCTGGATAATGTCTCCTTCACTTTGGGGCACAAAACTCACATAAGTGTATCTAGGCATGTCTCCTGAAAGAAATACTTGAACCTGCTGCCCTTGCTGTTCCTTCAGCTACATGCAAAATGAGCCTCATGGATGAATTCAAAATAGATTGCAGGGTAGCCAACTGAGAAGTCACAGATGATTGGACCTCTGCAACAATGGATCCTGAGAGGGTAATCCCTCTGTAACCTCGTAAAATATACCAAATAATTCAGTGACCTTAAGGTGAAGGTTGCTGAAGCATTCCCAAAGTGCCTTCAAGAGTTCCTTTTCCATTTTTGGAGTGTCACTTATCCAGCTCCCCTTCCTAACTTTCGACTCATGATTCCAGAAGTTTGATGGAGGAAGATGTGGAGACAGTGGTAAGCCTATCAGGGGGATTAACAGTGAATTCTGTTTAGCAAGTTCCTTTTTGGTGGGTGCCTCCATGACCATGGCATCAACAGGCACCCCATTTCCCCAAAACTGATTATCTGAAGGTGGTGCAATAATCTTATCTGGTCTCCTAGGTATGGATTCAACTGTGTTGGATTCCTTCCATGCCTGCTGAAGACCAATTCAATAAGCTCATCAGCGGGAGGAGTAACCCAGGAGGTAGAAGGGCCAATACTGAAAGCCTCCAGGAATACTGACTCCTCAGATGAAGGGTTGCTGGGTATCCAACCACCTGTCTGCTTAAGGATTTCAAGGATGTCTCCAAAAGAGATATCTTCCAGAGGTGACCATGGGGACCCTTCACCTTCATTGAAGTCCATATCCTCCATGACTGGCCTTTCTGAAGAGTACAAGTGTTTCCTCTTAAGCTTCTTCTTCCAAGGGACCTCCTCAGTGGGATGCTCTTTGGAGGTATCAGAAGAAATAGAACTACCCTGCAGGGAAGCCTGGGGGTCTCAGACTGGCTGTCCCTGTGGTAAAGAGTGATAAGGCTTCGAGCACAGAGATATCAAGTAGAATGATGAAGATCGAAGGGGGTCAGATCCATCCATTCTGCCTGGGTGGAAAACACCCTCATCACAACCTTGAAGGCTGATCACCCTGAGAGAGAGAAGACATCAGCTCCAAAAAGACAAGCTTCTGGACTGGAGTCCTCCCCCACCCTGACAGCAATCTGCCCAAGGAGGAAGCCAGAGCAGAACTATTTAGTGCTGAAGCTCCAAGGTGCAGAGACAGCTCTGACAACTTCAGAGTCAACTTTAACACCTCAGAGTCGACAGGGAAGCTACAGCTCTGACAGCTCACTGGATCAGACTGAACCACAGCAGTCAGAGTAAATTTCAGATCTAAAGATACTCCTGTCTTTGGATCTGAAGCAGATGGAGCCAATGGCTCAGATCCATGGACTCTGAGACAGTCAAAGGAATCAGAGGAGGAACTGGAAGTGGGGATGTAATCGAAGGACGGACCTCCTGACCCAAAGGGGTAGGAGATGATAAGACAAGCATCTGACTTTGCATGAAGAGAATCTTCCTCACCACTATCGCCACATCTTCCTCTATCAAACTTCTGGAAGAACGATTTGAAAGTTGGAAAGTGGACATGGATCAGTGATGCTTCAAAAATGGCAAAGGCACTCTTGAAGGCACCAGATCAATGGATGATGAATATCTTATCCTGAATAGAGAAAAAGGGCTGGATGTAGTCGGCTCCAGTAACTTTTTCGTCAGATCAAAGGTCCATCAATTTTTTTCTTTTTGCTTCAGATCTGAGGGTGAGGTTGGATCTGGCTTGGATCTTTTCCTGGACTGCTATGATAACTGGATGGATGATGTGGATGGTCTTGGAGAAGAAGGCTTCAAATCTTTACTTTTGGGGGATTGAGCTCCAGATATTGCCTCTCCAAAAGCAGAAGGGAGCAAAGCTTTCAGTATGAGTTTGTTCTTCCTTTCAACTAAGGCTCTTGGCTTAAAGCCATGACAGCAATCCTCCTGTAAATGTAAAGGCCCATGTCAGTAAACACACAGAGTGTGGGCATCAGACACCAGAAGCTTGTGCCCAAACATAACACACTTTTTAAAAACAGCATAGCTTTTTCTGACATTATACAATGAATATATAAAGATATATTGTTAAGTAAGAACAGTTTTTTTTATATATAGAATGAAAGAAAGAAATAAACTACCATCGATGGTAATAAAAAACTGAACTAAAGTGTAGAAAGGAAAAACTTTTAATGATAGTAATAGAGGAAGTATAAAAACTGTACAACAGATAAAGAAGGGGAAAATACCAACTACGATAACAGAAGATTTACCCTTTCTGTAAAAGGGTAAGGGAAAATATAGAGAATTATAAATATTTGGAAATATTAGAGGAAATAATAGTGATAATAATAATTACTTAACTAAAGCTCGAGAGTGAGGTCAACCACGTCTTTCGCACAAAGCGGCAAATGAGATGTGAGTTAATTTAGGGTTGGTGCATTATGGGCACGGGAGCAGCTCAAGAGTTTCTGGTTGCCAAGAGCTTTAGCAACAGCTGAGTTGGATCCAAGGATCAGATCTGAACCCATCAGTTGAGGTAGAATGAAAATTGATAACATCAGATCAAGTATTCACGTGTAAAACTGCACTAAAGTGTAGAAAGGAAAAGCTTTTAACGATAGTAAGAGAGGAAGTATAAAAACTGTACAACAGATAAAGAAGGGGAAAAATACCAACTACGATAACAGAATATTTACTCTTTCTGTAAAAGGGTAAGGGAAAATATATAGAATTATAAATACTTGGAATATTAGAGGAAATAATAATGATAATAAGTATTACTTAACTAAAGCTCGAGAGCGAGGTCAAGCATGTCTTTCAGGCAAAGTGGCAAACGAGATGTGAGGTAATTTAGGGTTGGTGCATTATGGGTAGGGGAGCAGCTCAAGAGTTTCTGGTTGCTAAGAGCTTTAGCAACGGCTGAGTTGGATCCAAGGATCAGATCTGAACCCATCTGTCGAGGAAGAATGTAAATTGATAAGATCAGATCAAGTATTCACGTGTGTGTGTGTGTGTATGTATATATATATATATATATATATATATATATATATATATATATATATTTATATATTTATTTATTTATTGCATTTGTTGACTGGGAAAGTCCACTGGGCCAAGAAGAGCCCATTTTTCAGTGGAGGCCCAGGGAGAAAAGCTCCACAGAATTATATAATTACAATTCAATAGTAATACATACATAAGTAAAAGAAACAATCTTGATACATAGAATGAGTAGAAGATAATTTGAAAAGAAAAAAATAGGACATTGTCTTTGCTATAATTACATTATCATAAAAAGAATTTGAGTAAAAAAAGACATAGTAATTACATTAATTACACACAAAATATTCCTACTATTTGTGATAGTTAAACTGTGTAAAGTTTGGGAAGGAAGTTATGTGCAGAGAAATTATGGTGGAGTACAAACAGAAACATTTTTAGTGAATTGCAACAGTTAAGCTGTGAATATAGTAAGAGAAGGAAGGATATATATATATAAATATATATAGCTATATATATATATATATATATATATATATATATATATATGTATATATCTAAGTTTGAGTTTCCATCATTTAGTCTCAAAGCCTAACAAGGAATGCTGATTTCTCAAAACTTGGGTCACATACCTGTAAACCTGTCCAGTCATCTAATTTCTGTTTAAAAATGGGTTATTAGTTATTAGGAACATATCTCGAAACATTGACATTGTTTATTTAAGGTCTGTAGATTAGTTTATTAGCAAAGAGGGGAAAGAGTATCAGGCTTAAGCAGTTTAAGTAGATGGGGCGGGTTCCTATCGCGTGATTGAAAATTGTAAATGGCGAATGTGTATTGAATGAACCCAATTGGTCGAAATGTTGAAACATCGCGCGCGTAACACAGAAATCGCCGTAGGGAATATTTTCCCTTTACTTCAATGCAGTGTGATCTCACAGTAGGAATATTTAAGTAGCGGGGGTGTGGGGGGCTCAGCCCCCCACATGGGGGGTGCAGGGGGGCTGCCTACAGCGTTTGGGTAAGTATAGTTTTTTTATTGTTATTGTTTTATTATATTTTCTAAATTTCAAAACATCACTCATATGGTGTCAACCATATGGTGTTTGATGTTCGAAACTTTCAAAAATATAATATAGACCCTATGGGGGCACTACAGTGGTGCAGAGGTTACTCGGTTCGATTCTTAGCTGGGGTGCCTTCTGTCTGGAGTCTGAATGTCCTCCCTTGTGTTTGCATGGGTTTTGTCCGGGTGCTCCAGTTTCTGCCCACAGTCCAAATACATGCAGCAGGTAAATTGGACACTCTAAATTGGCCATAGGTGTGAGTGTGCGTTGTGGAAGAAGTACCGCTTCAGGGCTAGCCACCTGGTGGTGTAAACCTTGGCTGTAGATGATTGTCACTGGTGAAGTGCTGCCCCAATGCCATGTGCAAAAATGGGGAAAAGGGGTTTTGGATGGAAGGATGGATAGAATGCTTCCCCACAAGTTTTTTTTTTCCCTTTAGTAGCCATTTCCCTCTTCATGGGCCATGTCTTTCTGTCATTGTCAGCTGCAGTGATGCATGGTGCTTGTAAGTCTGGTATAAAATCAACACTGGCCAGCACCAGAAACAAGGGTATATTTATATGTGGAAGACAGCAAACAGAAACAGATCATCTGTGAGGTCTGAACAATTCCAGTACAAATGATCAACAGTAAAAACATGGACTGCAAACTAATTCATCCTAAATGATCACATGGAACTTTCAAAAGCTATCAAAGCATGCAACACATTTTTTTCCAGGAGGACAAAAATCCCATGCAATACCCCAGGATAAGGGACTTTACCCCAATACCCCCTTACTTAAATAAATTAAATAATCTAACTTCTTACATAAATGTGCTAACTCCTCAGTGAAAAGCAAACATGGGGAAAGGAGAAATACCTTGCAAGGATGAGCAGAGAAGTCAGATAAATTATCTCACAGTTTAAGTTTTAGAATGCCAAACACCATCAGTGAAATATAATACTAGTGGAAAGAGAATTAGTTAGTGATCATCCTGTTTTTAAACTGTTTTGAATAAAGGATTATCTTTTATTCCTTCACAGTCTGTTGATGTAACTAATATTACAATTGACCTCAAGTGCTTTACTAGAAATGTAGCATTAGGCTTACTATACAATAATGATGATCAAGGTTTAATGAATAACAATGTCAGTGTATTTTCTAAACCATCAACTTTTATACCTCCACTACACAGTTATTTAGAATGTTTTGAAAAAGCATGTACTGTGGACTTATTAGTACTGTTTAATGATAGATCTTGTAAGCCAAAAACACAATTTTTTAATTTAACTAGTGAAGAAAGACAAGCTTTAAATGAATTACAGGATAATGTAAATATTGTGATTAGGCCTGCGGATAAGGGAGGTGCCACTGTGATATTAGACAAGGACTTTTATGAGAAAGAAATAACTGACATGTTGTCTGAACAGACTACCTATAAGTGCCTAACTCCTATGGAATTGAATGTTTTAATTAAGAATGTATACACAGATTTATATGATATGCTAATGTGCTCTATTATAGATAATGATCTTTACAAATACTTTCTTATTGAGAAACCACTAGTTCCTATGTTTAGAGGTTTACCAAAGATTCATAAGAACCTACAAAAACCACCTCTGAGACCTATAGTCTCAGGCAAGGGATGGTTAACTGAGAGCATCTCCATCTATATAGAGAAACAGCTAAAACCTATTGTACAAACAACTACATCTATTCTTAGGGACACGCAACAGTTTTTAGAAGCACTAACTACATTAAATAATGATGGGCTCTTGATGGAAACAGATTATCTAGTAACCCTGGATGTAAAGTCCCTATTTACATGTATACCCAATGATGTAGGACTAGAATATTTAAGATTGTACCTAATTCAGAAAGATATAACAAGGGATGAGGTAATTAAGATTATAATGTTATTGGAAATAATTTTGAATAATAATGTTTTCATATTTGCTGATAAGTATTTTTTGCAAACAACAGGAGTGGCAATGGGTACCCCTGCGCCAACTCATATGCAAATTTAGTACTTGCTTACTGGGAACATACATACATTCTACAACATACTGGTTTTTCTAAATATATTAGACTTTATAAGAGATTTGTGGATGACCTCTTTTTGATTTGGGGAGGAGACTATGAATCACTTAATGATTTTATTACCTATATAAATGGCACCACTAGCTTTTTAACATTAACTAGTAACTGCTCAAAAGATTCTATAGAGTTTCTAGATGTGTTGATTTCAAAAGATAGAGATAAGATACATACATCTATCTATAGGAAACCCTGTCGAAGAAATGCCTTCTTACACAGAACCAGTATGCATCCCCCACATATATATAAAAACGTGGTAAAAAAACAGGCATTGAGATGCTCAAGGTTAACTAGTAAACAGGAAATTTTTGAAAAAGCCTTATTAGACACAGGAAAGGATTTATCAGACAGGGGTTATAATAAAAAAGATTTAGAGAATCTAAATTATGTGAATCGAACAGGTAAAGGACGTCCATATATAGAAGGTGCTGAACAACAGAATAATAATATGGTAGTTCATCAGAAAAGAAATAAGATTGGACAAATAGTTAATATCCCTTATACTAACTGTAATAGAATGATAACAGATGTTATTAGAAAGAACTGGGGAATTTTGACTTTAGATGAAGAGATTAGTAAGATAGTAGGTCAACATCCGAGCTTCAGTTATAAGAACACTAGGTCCTTGAAGAGACTACTATGTTATGAGCACAAACAGACTAGAATACTTTCAGTAAAAAAGGGAACTTTTCCTTGTTACAATTGTAACCAGTGTCAATATATATATATAATAGAAATACTTTTATACATCCTGACACACAAGTATGTTATGAGTTTGATTTCTATGTTAGTTGTGCTTCCAGAAATGTTGTTTATTTAGGTGTTTGTCAGAAATGCAATACGTATTATGTTGGTAAAATGAATAGAACATTTAAAGAGAGAATTAGGGAACATCTATATGCCATAAGCAAAGAGAATGAGACCAATGCCCTAGCCAAACATGTGATTTATAATGATACCACACATAAATTTAAGTTAATGGTTTTAGAACTGATACATACCACCACAAGGCTAGGAAACATAAGTAACTTTACTGAAAAAGAAGAGAACAAATGGATAATCAGACTACAAGCTGATATTAGACATGGTCTCAATGGTAGAGTTTCTTTAAAACCCTTTTTGAAAGATAGACCATTGAGACATTAACAACACTGCTCTTTCCATACAGTTCTTCACTTGCATACACTAGTTTCTCTCATTTAAGTATACATATTGCACTTAATGCATACTGATTTTCACCACATACTCACATACACATTCATGCGATTCTCACATACATATATAAGCATATACATACTTTTTTATATACATTTTTTATATACATTTTTACATTCACTTTTATATTTACATTCACACACATTTCCATCATATATTAAATTTACTTCATACGTTCACATATATATTCATATATACTTATATATATATATATATATATATATATATATATATATATATATATGTATTTTTTATGTATCATATATATATATATATATTTTATATATATTTTTTATACATACTTATTCACATATATATATATATACTTTCACACACATATATTTATACATAATATCGAGGTATAGATTGAGTCACATATAAGTATACAGATATGGATATGTATATGTATGTATTTTTTACATTTTCATATTTATATGTTTATGTATTTTTATGTTTCTATATGAATTTTTTATGTATGTCTGTTTGCGTATAGGTACATCATGTGTATGAATATATTTTATTAATATTTTATTATTATTTTTAGAAACTCACAGTAGACTGCCAGTTTTATTAGACAATTCTATCAGTCAACATCTGTCTTTATAAAGATCTCTCTAAAGACAAGGAAATTAAATGCTGTAAATTAGAATTAATTAGCTAATTAACATTCAGAGATTTCATTGGCTTAAGAAAGAGTTAAGTAGAGATATAAGGGAGTTTTTTACTTTTTATTTTCATTAAAGTCTGAAGAAGCACCCTGTGAGGCGTGAAAGCGCTTACTTTCTACAAATAAAGGATACATCAGCTTTTTAAGTTGGCTTCGATTGTCGTGGTGTGCTTCTAACCTCTCTTTTTTCTACTGGACTTATAACTTTGTTTTGGAGGCACTTCACCCCTTAAGTATACATTTTATTTCAAGACCATCAGTGAAATATAATACTAGAGGAAAGAGAATTAGTTAGTGATCATCCAAACCATTGCTGACAAGTTGTAGGGAAACCCTATTAATTTGTCACTAAATGGAATTGATAGCCATGGTATAATGGAATGTTAATTTCATCAGAACTGCAATGGCCAAGATATAGTTGTATGAGGCACTCATCTTAACAGTAAATCAAAAGAGAGAGAGAGAGAGAGAGAAAGAAAGAGGAAGAATTGCAGTAGTACAAAATAGACAATTTCCCATTTACTTATCACATCTGTGTTACAGAATTTCCTAAAAGTACCTATACCCACATGTACAAGCCTTTATTGATTCCATTTTGGAGGACAGCATTGTGCCCAGATTTTTAAAACAAGTGTGAGCTTATGCACTCTAGTTATTTTGCTGAAGAATATTATATTCCTGATAGGATATATTGCCTTCCCACAGGTTTAAATAAAAGTGACTGTAGTAGACAATATGTTAACTTTTGTGAAAACATGTAAGCACCTTTCCAGTAAACCAAAAATGTCTATCAACCATGTATATGTTTAGATTGATTGGAAGTGAGATACAAAGGTATACTTATAGTTCCAATGCTCTCTCTTACTTACAGAGGAAGGTGGGTACCTCACTCTTTTGTGTACTTTATTTTGAGATGTAATAACAAATGGGTAGTACAAACAGCAAAACATGAAATAAATCCACAGCTAATACGGGGATGCTGAAGTATCCTCTGTAGAACAAGTGGAGCAGGCTTTGGCTTGCATTGAGACTGGGAAGCTATCTTATAACATCTAAAAATGTGTAAATGTCTTACCAGCCTATTGCTTCACAGATACCTTGGGTAGAAATGTTTTATAAAGAAAGCTGGAGGAGTGACTGGCACTCTAGCAGGCTGAGACTTGAGGTCACAGTCACCTACGTAACTCTTATCATGTTTATAATATGCAATAGCTGAAAGTGATAATCCAGACATTTCAACATTGTTTAATTTAAGACAGCTAATACTTGTTTGCTACCAACCAGGAATATAAACTGTATTTTGATTTCCTTGAGGTACCTATTTTATCCAAACAGTATCACAGCTGCTACTGAATAGGCTAGTGCATTAGGATCTCTCATTTGCTCTTCTGTGTTGGAAAAACATCTGAAACTGAATAGACTGGCTAAATGTTCTATCTTTTTAGTGACAACGTCCTGATAAAGGAGCCTGTAACTTCATAATTGTAATGGTATCAAAAAATGTCAACAAAATGGGTATTTCATAATAAAAATGTTTGGTGTACTTGTAATTTCAAGATGACACATGATGAGCTTCTCATGAAATTTAGGGCCCAAACTGGGGTTAGACAATGTCCTGGTGATCAGAAATGAAGAATCTTTTCATAAAAACAACTTTATTGCAGCATCTAGCACTAGAGCTGGAAACCTGTCTGTGCATGATAACAAAGCTATAACATGCATTTTGACAGAGAAACAAAGCTACACCTGACTCATGCAATGGATTTAACTACTATACCTTACACAAGCTCTCTTCCACACTGAGATTTGCAGTAATCTATGAACCTATGAACCTAAGGCAATAATGATGCCCATTCATTCACCTTTCTCTTACACAGCATCTTAAAAATGTCCACAACCTTATCCTCCTCCATCCCATGAGTTTTGGAGGGACAAAAATTTAAGTCCTGGAATGCGAAGACTGAGTGCCCAAAAATCTCAAGACTGACATTTCATGGAATACCCTCTTTTCTCCAAGGTACAGAGATCTCTGAGCTGATTTTATATAAAGTTCAGGGGGAAAGCGGGAGGTTTCCCACCCACAGGGAGGCTTGCCTTCTGCTAAAAACAAGTTTAAATGAGATAAACAATGTTCAGTATATTTGCACTTCTCCTGTTTTTTCAGTTTTTTTTCTATCATTTCGGTACTCTGCATTATGAGTACCAACATTTTAATAGTGAGCTAATAGGGCACCAAGTAGTTAACCGTGTTTGTTTGATATTGCATTCTGTTACTGAATTTGTTCAACACCACTTCCACACCACACTCCCCTCTCCCTACCCAGCATCAGTTCTTAACTTGTTCTCCTAACAGCTGAAATAAATCATTCTTACATTCTAGAGTCTGTGACAACTCTCACTTCCTTGCAGTTCCTTTATCCTGATACAATTTCCTAACCTGCTTATTCAGTATGCTTCTGCATCCCCAAACACTTTACTTCTTATAACATTTGTGTTTCCTATTTATACCTCTTTTAACTGTTTACTAAGTATGCTAGCAATCCTCCCATTCTGTCTCTCTAAGATCTGCATATTTGAGATACAAAGTGCCCTGAATATTGAGAGCTTTAGTTTCCTCAGTTTTGAAAAACCTCACAAGCTCCATCAAGATCTCTGATGGAGAAGTTATTAGTATTTAATAGAACCACATCCAGAACTACCCCTAATCTAGTCAGCTGCATGCCAATAGCATGAGAAATTTACCATGCATTACACATACATGTAACAAATGCTTGCTTTAGTCAGCTGTTGAGTTGTACGGAAGCTTGTTTACTATGTTACTAGTTTTGTATACTTTATTCCTGTCATGGAATTGTTGAAACAGATTAAGAATTGTTATTATTTGTACCTCAGACTTCCTTTTAAATTCATCTACTGTTAGTGCAGATGATTAAGGCTTTGACCTGTTAATGAGTTGCTTCTTGTAGTCCATGGTTTGATTCCCTCAGCCTCCACTGTGTTTAGGAAATAGTGCTAGGCTCATTAATGGTCTCCAGGACCACATGCCTAGCAGCTACATATGGACTTATAAAACCTATTAGATTCTGAACTAAAGCAGACAGAAACTGAAGTCTAATGTTGTTGGTCACATCCATAGCAACAACCCATCAAATCTTTGGATTTGCAACTGGTATCCTTTCCACCGTATTCCCATACCTCTCAACCTCTTAAAGAAATCTGGACAAAGTCATGAATAAAAGTGGGACAAAGGCCCCAAAATAGGGACAATTTTTAAATATTGCTCTTTCAAACTTAGAAAGTTGATAGAATAAGAAGGTAAGTACTTACCATAACATTGCATGTGAGTTGTTAATTTCGCCTTCATTCTCACTGATGGGTTTGGAGCTGATCCTCAGCTCCAACTCGGCCAAATGCTGAAGCAGCAAACAAGATCTGAGGGAAGCACTGTTGCATCATGGGATAGAGAGTAGACCACGAGCTGTTTGAAGACCTTGAGCTTTAGCATATGGCCGAGTCGGAGCCGAGGATCGGCTCTGAACCCATCAGTGAAAATGAAGGCGAGATAGAACAACTTCACATTAACAGGTTTTGGATTAGCATGAATTTTCTGAAGGATATGAAATCTGAAACTCAAATGTTTGTCATTATTTTCTAACTTCAATCTTTAATAATAATTTGACACTAATTTGCCAGAAAACCAAAATTTTATGAAAAACAGACCAAAAATATGAGGCAAAAATGTGGACATTCTGCAAAAATCTGTACAGTTGAGAGGTATGCGTATTCCTGAGATTTGTATCCTGGTACCCTTAAATAAGGATACTCTGGGTTTCCTGTTATAGTTCCTACATAGATTTGTGTAACACTTAACTAGGGCATTCCCCCAAACCAAAAAAAAAAAAAAAAATCTTTGGTATTGAAGCATCTTTTATTAAAGGATTCACAAGGTACCCCTTTTATTCCAAAATCTATGCAATTTTTTTTTTCCCGAGGAGGGGATTTACCTCGCTAAATGTTGCTACCATGTTTTATGTCCTGTACTGCTGTCTTTCTAATACGGCAGCGTTAGGAGTGGTATGTGGCTCTTGATGACTGTGCTTTTTCTCCATTCGTTTACTAATGTTTTCTTTTTAAACACAAATATTCTTTACTGAACAACTTTTTTGCACAACAAACAGCTTCAACAGATCAGCATCATAAAATAGGAAAATAGCACAGGCATAAAAATACTCATGTAAAATTTATTTAAATATACAGAGCTTTCAGAAGGCTAGAGTATCAAACACCTTAACCATTTCCACTTTATAATCTAAATGGTATTACCTAGTGGCACTACAGAAAACAGGCATCTAGCTTAAAATGTAAGCAAAAACAGTTTTTGAATAGCAATCACCAGATTTTCAAACTGCCAATCTTAAAACAAAAACGTACATAAAATACTTTCTGCCTCATAGAAGTGCCATTGATTTACACCATACCAATTAGAAAAGGGAAGCAAATAAAACCAGGAAATTAGTTGTATGACAGCTACATAGAGACCACAACTATCCAAGGCAGCCACATATTAACCACTTTCCCCTTTATTTTTTATATATAAATCAACCACAGACATTTTCAAGTCCTACATCTCCTATTTAATCTTTTTTAACATCCTGATGAATAGTTCAGTTCCTCACTGTCCATAGTCATTTCTAAGTGATATATCTCTTGCATGATGTATTTATCATCTTCACCTATCTTCGTCTTCGATCTGCCTTCTTATATACAGGTAATAGCCATTTTAACAGCTAATAAAAGAAAATTAAGTAAAGCTCTCTCTCTCTGTTTTATTAGGTGATTCTACATAATACAAGAAAATCAGAAAGAAAGAAAGAGGGAAAGTACAGCTGTGTAAGTTAACTTACTGTAACAGTAAATGTTTGAAAGGATCACTGTTGCAGTACCCCAAGCTATATGGGTTATATCTTACCAAGCATGTGACAAGTATCCAAAGCTTAAGGGCACCTTCCAAGTATCCTAACTGCTGAAGGGCTTTGGGAAAGATGTATAAAGTCAGCAGTTGGGCACCAAACCTTCTGAGCTTTTTTGCTTCAGAGAAGGGAGGCAAGAGCCCTGGCTTTTATGTATGTGCTAGGAACTAAATATACCCCCTGGCATAAAACATAACAGAAAAAATGGGGGGTATAGGGAGGGTGTCCCTACTGCAACAGTAATCTTTCTGATCATCTACTGTCATGGTAATTGAACTTGCTTAACTGTACTGTATTTATAATCAGATCCCTGCCAGTAGCCTAAGCTATATGGATAGATTATCAGAGCTTAGAAAGAAAGGAGAGAGAAGGGTCAGAATCCAGAAGCCCCTGAAGAATAGTCCTAGCAAAACCTGCTATGGATCTGGAAAAACAATCTCATCTGTAATGTTTTGTAAAAATATGCAGAAGACCAAGTTGTTGCTATAACTTTCCAAAAAATCCACAGAAGCTAAATCTCTTGCAGAAGGGGTCCAGACATTCTACTAGGGCCTGTTATACCAGGACTTTCATAGAATGGACCATGACATTGCCTGGAAGAGAGTTGCCATGTGAGAATAACAGAAAACAATAGCATGGAACAACCTTTTGTAAATTGTCTGTTTTGATAGTGATTGTCCGTGTCACAAAAGGAAATATTGTCAGCCTAGCTATCTGTAATTTTGTAAATAATTATATGTCATTTGTGAATATTAATATGATTTATATAGAAGTGTGACAGAGATGCTGCCAGCTCAGCTGTCTGGAATTTTGTAAATGGTTATGTGTCATTTGTAAATATTAATATGATTCATATGCTTGTGTTATAAATGTATTAGAACTGTATGTCATATAAGATAGTTTATACAGACATGTGCTGAAGAGATATGTTGTAGAGTACTCAGCTTAAAGATGTATCCACAGTGTACCCTACTGGAAAAGAACAGAAATGTTTATAAACTATTCTAACTGTGTAAATGCATATGTCTTAACAGTGGGAACTATCACATAGAAGGTTAACTTGCAAAACTTCAGAAAAAAATAGCTAAACTTAAATTATTTTATAACCACATAATAAAAGAGATGTTGCCTTTCAGTTTCAGTGCAACAGGAGACATAATGTCTAGAACTAGTAGTTTTTTGTATTGTCTTTAAATGTGGAGGAATGCAAATTATTTTACAACTTCCACCATTTGCCAAAAGATCTAAGGTCTATGTGTTTTTGGAGGTAGATGCTAAAATCAATGGTTATGAGCCTGGGAACTCATAGTCAGATGACAAGAAGTGATGTCATGCTGCCAGCTACCCCAGCAGTAATATCTGAAACATTAATTTAAGAACTCTCTGAGAGAGGTAGTGCAGTCTGTATTTTATCTTTGACCTGACAAGAATATCCACTCACTACATCTGCCTGTTTGTTGTTCTGTAAGTAAGTTAACTAAGAAACAGTAATTTCTCTTAGATTCAGACAGGAATATAATGAAGTATAGTGCAGATGTTTTCTTTATTTATTTGAGACTGTCCTGCAATGCTGTTTTACATATTTCCTGTGATTGTGAACTCTGATGCAACTGTGATTATTTCCTGAATTTTTTCTTGCTCTTTTATTGTTTATTATTAAATATATTTAAACCTTTCATTGTGGCTGGTATTTGTGGGACATAATTAAGCTCTTAGGATACTTGCATATCTATTTGGTGACATCTATACAGGTCACTTCTAATAGCCTTGCTCTTGGTCAAACTACCATTTGGATTAATAGCAACATTACACAGTAAGATTGGACACCCTTTACTAAGGGCCTTAAAGTAGGTAATAAGTAGTGGCTGGTGGCAGTGAAAACTACCTTATAGTCTGGGCAGAAGGGGGCACAGCTAGTAAATCTGTGTCAGCCTTTTTAGGTGTGTGTGTGTGTGTGTGTGTGTGTGTAAATAAAATCTCAAAGAGTGTGTGTGCCAGCTAACTGGGCAGGGATACAAAGTATTGGTTGGACAGAGAGGGTGCTGGAGTTCTTGGCTTGGCCACTCAGCTGAGTTCTCAACTCTATAGCTGTGCCAGTGGGGAGCATAAATGTGGATCTGGAGAAAGAGTGAGAAACCAGACCCAAACTCATTGTGATCTCTGTGTGCTCTTAAGACAAATTGCATTTTAATGTGTGTGTACTTGTCATCCTCCCAGTGGGTACGTCCCCCACTGTTGCCAGTGCTGAGTATTGAGGCTTCTTGATTACTGGGACAGTGATGGGGGTGTCACAGCCCTTTTTTTACATTCATAGGAAATAAACAAGTTAATCTGAACTCCTGAAAATTTTAGTCCTGTACCTCTCATCTGTCCAGATTTTCACAAAACGTCCAGATTGTTGTCACATATTTTTGGTCTGCTCCTCATAAAATTTGTGTTTTTTCTGGATTTTTGTGGCAAACCAGCATGGTTTGAATTCACTAAATAATTATAGGCATTTGAGTTTCAGACTTCATATCCTTCAGAAAAATGCATGCTAACAAAAGACCCTTTATTCTAGCAACTTTTAAGTTGAAAAGAGCAATATTTAAAATTTGTCTCTATTTTGGGGGCTTTGTCCCCCATTATTTTTGGCATTGTCCAGACTTTTTGTGCTAAGAGGTTGAGAGCTATATAGTGTGTGAGCTGTTTATGGATATTCAGAGTATGCCAAATTCTTCTCTACTATTTTTCAGATTTGAAAAAAGACAGGGATATGAATTCCTTGACTCAGAGTAAACTCAAACTCTACAGGTATAAATGAAGAATTTGTTCTTAAAGATTCCTTATTCTTATGAAAAATGAGAATAAGGTTGACTCACCATAAGAGCTTGTAACTCACATACACTTCATGCACAGGTCAGAACAATGAGTGACAGTGCTTTATAAGTCAATAACTTCAGCCTGATGAGTTAGTTCAGAGGAAGGTTCTGCCTGCCTTTTATGTGGATGGATACAAAGAACCTCTTTAAAACACTGTTTGACTTGAGTCTGGGTGGAAAGGAGGGATCTATGGGCACTTCTTTATAAGTCAAGAACTTCAGTTCAGCCTGAGGAGTTGGTTCAAAGGAAGGTGCTGCCTGCCTTCTATGTGGATGTATACAAAGAACCCCTTTAAAACACTGTTTGACTTGAGTCTGGGTGGAAAGGAGGGATCTATGGGCAGACAAGTACAGATGGCTGAGAGATGAATCTTGATAGAAGAGGAAGAAAGGTCAGAGAATAATGACTCTTACAAATATTGAAGCATGATATGATAATTAAACACACACATATAAATATATACACTAGCTGTACCCGCCATGCGTTGCTGTGGCTCAGTCTGGTTAAATGGAAAAGAAAGAAAAGAGAAAGCGCACGTTTCTAATATGTTTAATTTCACAATGCTTGTGGGTATACAATATTTTTTGTTGTTCCATTGTCTGTGCAGATATAGAGATCGTCTGGTTTGCCGACTCTAGAACACGCAACATATAATTGTCCATGTGAGAAGCAATCTGTGTGTAGATCTAAACCGCACAATTCTAAAGATTGGCCCTGAGCTTTGTTGATGGTGATTGCAAATGCCAATCGAATTGGGAATTGCAATCTCTTAAATTGAAATGGCATATCCGTTGGAATCATAGGAATGTGAGGAATGAGGACATCTTCACCTTTGAAAGGTCCTGTCAAGATTGTTGTTTCTATGACGTTGCTCATTAATTTTTTTACTGCAAGCCGCGTGCCATTGCAAAGCTTTGGCTGGTTGATATTTCGCAACATGATAATTGGCACGCGGATTTTCAATTGCAGTACGTGTGGTGGTATCCCTGGCAGATCAAGTGAATTCAAAAATTCTGTTAGATAATTAACCGCTTCATCTGCTTCCACAACAGTGTCGACGGACTTGTATGTGACTGCCTCACTTTGAAAGTTAGACTGAATAATATTATTAAGTTCGTAGACGTCTTTGTTCTTGGCCGCAAGAATAGCTCGTTCAGTCAGCCAAACATGATTCTTATAATTGGTTTGAATATTGGGAAATACTTTTTCAACCAATTCTTTTTTTGACGTCACTAAATTGCAGAAGTTATGAGGCAATGAAATTCGTCCTGAGGTCAGATCAACCAGCACCTTTCCGTTCCCAATTTCCAGCAATTGATGTGAGAATATCTCAGCTGATCGATCGTTTTGCAGCTGGACACGCATATTTGTAGTTAATTTTAATGTCTTTACGTGTCGCCACAAAGTAGAGTATTTCAGGCAAGCATTTATTTCATCCGCTGGTGTCGATCGAGGAGAACGAAGCAGATCTGAAGCTGCAGAACGCGATCGCCGTGCTCGCAACTGTGCATCCTCAAGTCTGGCTACACATCGCTCTGCTGATTCTTCGGCACGTATTTGAGCCATTCTTTGTCTGTTTCGTTCATTCGCTGATGCCCGTTCTTTCTCAGTTTGATTTGCAATTACTCGTCGCCCTGCTTCTGCTCCGCGAGTATGACGACTTAAGTTTGATCTTCTGTGAGGCATTATTTGGATGAACTAAAGCAGATCGATTGCACTGAAAAAGAAGTAAGAACGTTATAACAAAAACATATAAAATTGCATATTTGTATACAAATATCCAATTACTCGTCGCTCTGCTTCCGCTCCGTGAGTACGACAACCTAAGTTTGATCTTCTGCGAGGCATTATTTGGATGAACTAAAGCAGATCGATTGCACTGAAAAAGAAGTAAGAAAGTTATAACAAAAACATATAAAATTGCATATTTGCATACAAATATATAGAATCCATAGTAGGTATATAAAAACACGCGTGTATTTGAATGCAACGTGTGACATCTTTATAATAGTAGGTATATAAAAACACGTGCGTATTCGAATGCAACATTGTGTGAAAATTTCAAAGCAATCGGTGAAGAACTTTTGGAGATTTAAGATTTTGAACAAACGAACATTTACATTTTTATTTATATAGATATATAGATATATATATATATATATATATATATATATATATATATATATATATATATATACTTTCTCAGCTATTGAGTTCAAAGACAATCTTTCTCAAACATGAGGATAAAACTCTATGAAAATTATTATTTTTTTTCCTCTGAAAGACCAACGTATATACACAAACACAATATAGAAATTACAAAGACCATCATCCTATAAACAAATCAACTAATATGAGGATCATTTTTAAGTATAACAGTGCCTACCAGGATCTACATTATAGTTAAATAATGGGCCTTCCTTTTATGATGTCACCTTTTACAACATCTTTGGTTTGATCTTCATTTTATAAAGGGTAACCTACAGATGCATGAAGATCGAACTCTCAGCTGTCATTTAGGCAAAGTTCATCTCACCAAAGAAGAATTAGCCTTCTTTTAATTTTGCTGCACATTATCAGAAAACAGGTGCCTAAACAGTATTAACACTCTAACATCCAGGCAGTCAGTTAATGAAATTTTATGTTGGGGTGTAACAAACAACCCCTGCCTTATGTGAGTAAGTCTAGTCTGTGAGGAAGCTTGTGATAATTGCCCTCAGCCATTTTCAAAAGAAAGGAGAACCATTGTTGCTTGGATAAAAAGTGTAGCATCACAATTATCTTTGGGGAGTTATTCCTAATCATTAGAATGAGTCTAGGTGAAACTGGAAAAGGGTGGAAAGGCATAAAGGAACATTTCTTTTCATGGGAATGAGAAGACATTTGTCTTCCAGGCCTGTTTGCAAGTAATACTGGAGCAGAATTTCTTTAACTGATTCTTGTGAATGGAAGCAAACAGATCTATTTGTGGAGTTCCTCACAGATGGATCAAATCTTGGAAGACCCCCCCCATGTTCAATTTCCATTTGTGAGGGTCTGTCTTAGTCCTGCTCAGACTGTCTGCAACAATGTCTTACTCTTTCAGAATGAAGTAGTCTGAAGGGAAAGACAAAGCTGAATGGCTAGATCCCAGGAAACTACAGCTAGTCTGCAAAGGGCATGTGATCTGATCCCCCCTGCTTGTTTATGTACCACATTACTCTAGTGTTGTCTCTGATTACTAGCAGAGGTCTTGGGGTCCAAATATGATTAAGATTTGAGAGCATTTATTACTGTCATAATTTTTGTGATAATTATGTTTTACTCTGTCCTGTTTGTCTCAATGGCCAAGAACTTTCACGCCCTAGGACACACTCCCTATGAAAATGTAGGTCATCTGTAGTAGCAGACTAGGTAGGAGCCTGAAGGTAGGAGGAGAGACCTGGGTTGTGAGATAATTAGTCCACTTACCAAAGTAACTCCCTTTTGACAAACACTGGAATCTGATAGGAAATTGGGTGCTGTTGTTGAGTCCAAACAGATTAGACGAGCCACTGAATTTTTGAAGTTTGACCAGAGGAATAATGAAAATTGTAGAGTCCATGAAAAGTGCAGTTGTATAAGTGATCAATATGATGAACATAGTACAGTTGTGTAAGTTGAACATACCATAACAGTAGATGTTCAAATGATCACTGCTGCAGTAACCTTAGCTATATATGGTTATATCCTGTCAAGGATATAACAGCCGGACAGCTTCCAAAGCTTGAGGACACCTTCCATGCACCTTAACTGTCAAGCAGCTTGAGTTGAGCAGACTAAAGGACAGGTTTGGTCATGAAGTCCATCAGAGCTTCCTGCCAGCAGAGAGAAAAAGAGAGATTGAGAAAGAAAGAAAGAGAGAGAGAGAGAGAGAGAGTGAGAGAGAGAGAGACAGAGAGAGAGAGAAAGAGAGAGAGGCTGAGCCCTGACACCCTGGCATAAAACAAACAAAAAACAAAGAGGATGGAGGGAGAGAGCGACTACTGCAACAGTGATCATTAGAATATCTAGAGTTATGGTATACTATGTTCATCATATCAATCACTGCTGCAGAAGCCTTAGCTATATGGGCAAATTACCATAGCTAACTACATTTGGGAGGTGGAGGGAGAAGATTCCCCTGTGAGAGGGATGAAAGCACTTAATCTTTTAGTTGTACAATAAAATAGTGTTCCTGCTGTTCTTCTATCGGTAAGTGTTTTTGTGTTTTGCTGTATTGTTCATTTACGTACAGCACCTTTTGTGGTTTTAAGAGTCCAGGAGCCCCTGGAGAATGGTCCTAGCAAAGCCTGACCTGGACCTGGAAAAGGAATCAAGCTTATAGTGTTTTGTAAAAGTATGTACACAGGACCAAGTAGCAGCTCCTACAATATTTCTAGAATCCAGACCTTTCAAAAACCCCATAGGTGAAGCCAAGGCCCTGGTAGAATTGGCCTTGACCCTGGCTAGAATAGATTTGTTATGGTGAGTATAACAAAAGGTAATAGCCTTAGACAACCATTTGGAAATATTCTGTTTTGACACATGTTGTCCCTTCTTACCTTTACAAGAAATAAACAATTGATCCAAAGATCCGAAAAATTTAGTTATGTCAAGATAGTACCTGAGTTGCATATGGACATCTAAGGTATGGAGCAGACTTTCTCCCTATTTTTAGGTTCAGTAAAGAAAACAGGGAAATGGATAGTCTGGCTTAAAGTAAACTAGGATATCACTTTAGGCCTAAAACAAAATTAGTTCTCAAAGAAACCCTATCCATATGGAAAATTATATAAGGCTGACTCACCATAAGAGCTTGCAATTCAGATGCCCTTCTTGCAGAGGTCAGAGTAATCAGTAAAAATATTTTCCATGTTAGGAACCTCAAGTCAGACAGATTAGCAGGTTCAAATGGAACAAGTGTTAGCTTTTATAACACTAAATTATGATCCCAAGGAGGGGCCACTGGTTTTCTTGACCTCTTATGCAAAACACACAAGAACATTTTGACATGAGACTGCCTTGAAAGAGGAGGATCTATGGGTAAACATGCTAAAATGGCCAATAAATGAACCTTAATAGAGGAATAAGAAAGGCCATAGGACAATAACTCACACAGATATTGTAAAACCAGAGAATAACTATCCCTGAATGGGTGCGGGTTATGTTGCTGGTACCAACTAGAAAACCTTTTCTACTTGATATATGATTTTCTAGTAGCAGGCTTTCCTGCCTCCATTAATACCTGTTACATGTCCTCAGTAAACAGGTACCTAAAAGTACTAAAGACCCTATCATCTAGGCAGTCAACTGAAGATGATTGATGTTGGAGTGTAACAAAATCCCTTGTACTTGTGTGAGTAAATCCAGTCTGTGAGCAAGCTACTGGTAAATTCACCTGTCCAGTGCTAAAAGAAGGGAGACCCACTGCTGCCTGTTTTCCAGGCCTTCTTCAATAGAGTCCTGGGACAAAATTTTGCCAGTTGATTGTTCAAAGAGGTCTATTTGAGGAACTCCCCACAGATGGATCATATCTTTGAAGACCCCCCAATCTAGTTTTCATTTGTGAGGGCCTGCCCTGATCCTGTCCAGCCTTTTTTTTTTTGGCTTTGTCAGAATATAGGATGCCTGTAGAGTCAGATTGTGCTTTGAAGCTATATTCCAAACTAATATGGCTAGTCTACAAAGAGGGTGCAACCTAGTTCTTCCTTGCTTGTTGATGTACCACATGACTATGGTATTTTCTAAAACCACTTGAAGATGTCCTGAGGACCAAAAATGGTTCAGAGAGTTGAGTGCCTTGACCTGGGCAAGCTTCTCCTAGATATTTATGTGCTTGTATCTGTCCTTTGGTGCTTCCTATCCTCTGCACTTTAATTCCTCCTGAAACTGCTCCCCAAACAAAGTCCAAAGCATCTGTAGTGACTAACTGCTTTGGAGCAGTAAGGGAGAAAGGGGAGTCCTGGATTCAAAGATATCTGTTGTCTCTACCAAAAGATCTCTTTTTCTGACAAATCCCAGCACTGGGATCTGAAAAGACAGAGGGAAGAGATGCTGGAACCAAAGGGATTTCAGATACCACTATATCTTTCTCATGTGGAGTCTTGACAAGGGCATCGTGGGAATCATAGATGCCATGAGACCCAAAATCCTGAGGTATTCCCTTGCAGTGACAGAATTCTGAATGGAAAACATTAGAAACAGATCTAAGTAAAGATATATATGTTTTCTCCTGTGGAAGAAAAGCTCTTTGAGCCATGGTGTCTAGTTGACATACCAGGAACACAATCCTGTGTGAAGGAGTGAAGAAAGACTTTGCAATATTCTCTTTGAATCCCAGATTGTATAACAGATCTCTAACCCAAGAGAGGGACTCCTGACCCTTGAAAAAGACTCTGCAAAGATAAAAAAGTCATCTAAATATGGAAAAAATGGATATTCTGCAGGCCACAATGAGCTGTAACTGGAGCCAAACACTTTCTGAACACTCTTGGTGGAGTAGATTGTCCAAAGGCTAAGGCTGAGAACTGATAATGTGATCCAGACACACAAAACAGTAAGAAATATCTGAAGTCTGGATGAATAGTGATATGAAGAAGAACAGCTGGAAACAAAAGAGTCTGATTAGGGGGAAAAGGAATGTTCACCTGGCAAGGAGGAATTTCTTCCCACTGCTACCTGTAACCTTGATTAATGATTTTCAGATCCCATTTGTCTGAAGCAATCTGTTGCCAAAGAGAAAATGGAGATTCAGACTTTCTGGAAGGAAAAAAAGGGCAAGGCAGGGGGTCTCAATATCTCTTGAATAGTCATTCAGAATTGTTGGACTGTCCTTGGTTTTGGGAGGTTTGAGACTTCATTTTAGAACTCCCTTACCATTCCTTCTTAAATGTCCATTTACTGAATTATTTTGAGACTGTTTATTCTGTTTTTTTGCCAAAAATGGAAGAAGAGAAAGAAAATCCCTTGGACAATTTGGAAAAGGAGGCTGAAAAATCTTAGAGATTCCTTGGATCAGCTTGCCCATTTATCACACTTTGTGATCACCTCTGCAGCAGAGGGGACAAATACTAAATCTCTATCCAAGGCAGAGTTTAAAATCTAATATTTAACATGATCTGAAAGGTTCTGAAAATGCAGCTATGCAAACCTCCTTAAACAGTACCAGTGGCCATAGCCCTGAAAGAAGTATCAGCAGTCATACGCACACTGCAAACAATAAGTAGTGACCTGTGTAAAAGAAGAAACTAAGTTATTTAAAGCAGAATTTCCCTCACAAGAAGAAACTGCAGATAAAACATTTTTTCATATTTTCACTATTTGTCAGAACAAACTAACATATAAACCTGATAATTCAAAATTCTGAAAACCAAAGTTGCAGAAGTATACCCATTTTTCCAATACCTATCAATACCTTTTCTATCCTTATCAGAAATAGTAGGACAGGACTGGAATTAAAAATAAGTTATGTACTTACCATAACATTCCATCTGTGCTGTCCATTTTCATTCATCTTCAACTAATGGGTCTGGATCCGATCCTTGGATCCGACATGGCTGTTACATTAGCTTGTGGCCTCTAACAAACTCTTGAGCTCCTTCTCTACCATAATGCACCACCCCTAATATTCCTCAGATCTTGTTTACAGCTTTACAGGAAGACCATAAAGGAATAATGGTTAACAATACAAAGGACATATGGTTCAATACAAAGGACATATTTAGCCTAGAAAAAGAAGAATCTCATTCCTCCAGAAAGCAGTTATGAACAAAAGGAGGGGGGTGCCATATCTGGAACTCACATAAAGGACAGCAGTGTCCTTGAAGCCTCTTGCTCCTCTAGAAGTCAGACATTAGAAAAGTATGAGAATTGGTGAGTGGGGAGTTGAGGATGAATGAAAATGGACAACACAGAGGGAACATTATGGTAAGTACAAAACTTCTTTATCTGATGTTGTCAATTTTCATTAATCCTCAATTAATGGGTCAGAATCCCCAGCTATCTAAACTCTTGGGCGGACTGCAAGGAATGATATTCTTGGATACAATTGAGTCAAAGTCTGTATTTCTTCCCAACATCAGATCTAATTGTAGTGAATGATGAAAGCATGAGGATTTGGCCCAATTGCAGTTTTATATATATATATATATATATATATATATATATATATATATATATATATATATATATATATATATATATATATACATATATATATATGTATATATATATATATTGTCTATAGATATTCTGGACTGGAAAAATAGTGAAGGTGTCACAGATCTGTTTTAATGAACTTTTAATGGTTTTAGAAAAGGAAGATTAACTTTATTATAGATCAATGAAATGCAATATGTCAAAGAACAAGTAGTAAATACAACATGTATTCCCCATTATTTATAAATTCTTGCACTATCTTAGGCAGGAAAGAAGGTTTATACCCAACGTGAGCCTCTCCTTCTTAAAAAGAAGTATGGAAGGATGCAGGTTCCAAGGGGAAATATATCAAGGTTTGCAGTAACAAATTTAAATCTAACGTTGTAATGGGATCTATATAGGGAAATTCTCAGCAAATGGATACCTTCTAAAAATAATTTTCACAGTTTGTAGGTGCCAGGGAAGAATTTGAGATCCTACTTAAAAATAAAAATTGCTGTGAGTTGAGCTTTAGAGATGAACTAGCACCCTCATAAAAAGCTTGTCAAATATCCAAAAGCAGAATGAGATATATCTGAGAAAGGCACTATCTGATTCTGATCTACCTGATAAAAAAACATTTTCTATTAATTTCTTTAGAGTTTAATAGTGAAAGATTAGCAGGAAGATAAAGGCATATAAAGAATGGGGGAACTGGAGAAACCACCTTGTTAGTTAGAGATTCAAGATATCTGGGTGGTGCATGCCTGTTGGGTGAGATAGAAGATCCAGATCTTGATTAAGAATCCGAGGTGGTTATCATGGATGAAGGTCAAAGGATGTGGAACTATATTAGTGAAGGTCAGTAAGGTGTAATGTGTAATAAACATGGCTTGCACATTGACCAAAAAAGGAAAACAGTTTGATGAGGCCAGTAGGATCCAATGAGGATTACCATGTTCTTTCACTGAACTTTTTAATGAAGGAATTTGGGAATTAGGAAAGTTGTATGATAACATCCAGAGAAAGGGGTGGGGGAGTGTAATCGTGAAGTAGAGTCTCTTGGTGATTCCCTAGTGGAAGGATCATTGTCAAGTAGTTATTGCTCTTGTCATTGAGGCGGGATACAAGAAGGATTGCAGCCAATCTAGCCCTACCCACTGACAAATCATTTCTGCCACTTTGTTTTAGAGAGACCACTTGTGAGGTAGTAAAAAGAATCTGCTCAGTTTGTCTATTATCACAGAAATATGTTTTTCTACTAGAAAAAGGATGAAGGATGTCATCCATTATCACACATTAACACAGAGTTCTTGACACGGGGGTAGATTGGGTTCCCTCTAGTTTGTTGATATACAGAACTACTGATATGGCAAATTTTCAGAGAGTCTCAGAACACTTGTAATGCCAAGGGCATCAGTCTCATTACCAAGACAGTAATGTGCTGATTGACTTCTTTAGGGATATGTGTGTTGCATTGTTTCCCCATTAAAAAAAAATATATATATATATATATTTCCCCACTTAATGTGGGAAGCGATTATTTTGTGGAATCGTGCTATCATTGCCACTAATAATGATCTCAATGCTTGTAGCATATCATCTGGATATGAAAAGAAAACATAAACATTTATTCTCAAGTGAACTGTTAATACTGCCGTATTTTTGGTGAGCCTCCTGAGGCTATGGATAGGTCAAGAGAGAGCACTCTGAACTGATGAAAATTGGCTTCCAGCTGGAAGCGGAAGACCTCACTGGATCATTCGGTTGTGTCTATGTGATAGCATATATCCTGAAAAACCATGGATTACACCCAATAGTCCTTGTTCGGAAGGAAAAGGTTTAAGTGAACTGCAAACATATGGAAAACAGTGTGATGAACTTACTTGTACAAAACATGCCAAGGTCCAACAATAGTCTCCAGTCCCATGTAGTCCCAGGAGCTCAAGTTCCTGATTAGAAATTGTCTGGTGGGACCTTTAGGATTAATTCCTTTCCTAGCAGCTTTTACACTTTTCAGTGCTGCTTCTCCTATTTGAACTGGTAGAACATCTAAGAGTTTTCCTAAATATGAAAGAGGTTGGAAACCTGTGATAATAATTCCCTGAACTCAACTGTCCTTTCTAATATTTAGCCAGGCTGTCATATACAAGATTAAGTGACCACTAAATTGTCTTAGAATTAGACAGTTGAGCCTCCTGAGGAAAGCATTGAAAAGGTTTGCGGGGGAGAAAATCTCTAGCTCCCCAGTTTGTGGGCTAGGAAATCATCTACCTTTATTGCTTCCCTCTGTCTCAGAGAAAACTAACTCTATAGGTGTCCTAGAATAAATAACTTAAGATTTTCTGAATCACACACATTCATTAAGGGGGAGGATGTTATCGTCCCTCTCTCTCATCTTGAGAGTGTGTCTTATTTTGTGAAGGTAACCAGAAAGACCCCTAATAGAGATCCTTGAGATGAAGAGTTGAAGGGCTCAAAGAAACCCATACATACACACACATCCAGGCATGCGTCCTGGTGGATATATCTGAAAACACAGTCCTTGAGGCACCTTCTGGAGTGTGTGAGACAAGCCTCATAGACGAAGTTGATACAGCTTGAAGGGTAGCCAGATGAAAAGAAGGCTGAGCTTCAGTGGGATCAATACCAGACAGAGACTTGGAGAATTCCCCAAACAGATCCCCCTGTACCTCTGCAAGTATGTCAGACAATTTAGCGAAACAAGAACAACATTTGCTGAAGCGTAAAGACAACCTAGAAATTTGTCCTCCATCCCAGACTCTCCACCTGAAGAAGAGACAGTGGAAATGTGCTCTACTAGTTCCCCCTCTCCTTTTTTGTAGCTGTTGCCAGTCATGGTACATAACGTTCCATTCCACTGGTGCAGACAGCAAGATTGCCATCTGGATCCCAGTCCTGCGCATCATATATATCAACCATGCACATACTTCCAAGGGTGTTGAGTGAGAAGGAAGGGAGAGATAGATCTCAGAATATGTCTTACACTGCAATTCAAGTCCATCAGATCCAAATACTCAAGATCCAAGCAAGACCCAGAAGTCTAGGGACAAATCATGATATAACCCAAGCTGTCAGACACAAGGAAAAAAACCTGGATCTGAAGAAGGCAGCAAAGGGTTTTGGTATCTAAAGCAGTCAAAATCAAAAAACTTCCAGTTCTATCTCTTTTTGTTTTTTTTGTCTGCCTATTGGATCCTAACGCCCAACAAGTACAGAAGATGAGGCAACAATGAGATTCTAAGACCAAAGTATAGAAAACGAGGCAGCAGTTGAATTCCTTGGATTTGGCAGTATCCATACCCCTTGGATCCAAGGGGAACCCTGGATCTGAAGAGTGCCATCAATTGTGGGTCTAAGATGAACAGATAAAATGTTTGTAACCCTATCTGGAGCAAGGACCTGTTCATCTAATTGTAAGGTGCAGGATGCAACTGAAGGACAACAGTTAAATCCTCAGATCCAGCAAAAGTCATGTCCACCTGATTCAAGGGGGATCAGGATCTAAAAGGCAGCTCCAAACCCCCCGATCTGAAGTGACTGGATCCAAAATCTTTGCGCATAGCTGTCAACCCCTTCACACAAGAAATTTGGACAAAGGTCAAAAAATAGGGACACATTTCAAATATTGATAGGATAAAATGTTTTGAATTAAAATGTATTTTCTGAAGGATATGAGGTCTAAACTCAAATGACTGTCATTATTTACTGATGTCAGTCCTTAAGGATTTGCCAAAGAAAACACAAATTTTATGAAGGACAGGTTAAAAAATATATAGCAAATATCTGGACATTCTGCAAAAAACTGGGCAGTTGAGAGTTAGCTTTCCAGCCCTCTCTTGAACCAAAAGCTTATCTGTTTATTGGATCCAAGGCCCAGGATCCAACAAGAAACAACAAGAAGGATAAGGATAACATAGGATCCCAAATTACCAGATCCCAGAAGGATGCAAATGCATTGGATTGGAGGAAGAGAAGAAACAGGAAAGGAGAAGGACAACCCTAAGATCTGTCCAAATGCAGGATCTGAAAGCAGGCTTGACTGAATCCAAGGTAACCAGAATGGACACTTTCAAGGATCATAATTTAGGACTGAAATAAGCCTCCATAGAGAAACGGTATTCTGGACCAGAGAATCATACTGAGTGAGCACCTCTGCAAACCCCAACAGGGTGAAAGTGACCAGACCTCCACACTGGAAGAAAAACAACAAACAGTGAGGCCATTGGATCAGAGGGATGTTTTGGATCCAAAGAAGCTATACTGAGTGAACAGCTTGGATCTGAAAGGGGGTCACATTTGAGAAATGCTTGGGACTTACCTGTCAGAACCTAGGCTTAGGATATGATGAAGAAGAGCTGGGAGTAACTTTATTTTGATTTTACTCTGCAACAATGTGTGAATCTAAGCAGTCAGACTAAAGTTCAGATCTGAGGACAAAGCTGACTGTGGATCAGAACTATATGACCATGAATGCTCTGATCTGCCAGGATGGACCAGAAGAGGGGACGACAATGTCTGTGTCTTTTGCAAAGAACCCAAACACATGCAAGATCCGACCTAATTCCCCTCGGTGAAGATAGAGTAACAGGGTCTGTTTTAAAAAATATACTTTCTGAAGGATTTGAAATCTGAAGCTCAAACATATGTCATTGTATAGTACTTCAACTGCCAGATCATCCAAGTGATTTGCCAGATAAGGAATAGAGTAAATAAAAATATGAACCAAAAAACTGGACAGTTGATAGGTATGAACGGAAGAGGTTCAGATCACAACAGACCTTGGACCTGACACCTCCATAACCAGACTCAGATTAACGCTGAACACAGTCTTTCTTTCCATCTTTTCAGACAATGAAAATTTCGACCTTTTGAAAGGTCTTAGTCAGTATTTGGGGTATTGAAACCCCAATAATGCTGCATGCACAAAATAATTTATTTTGAATGTATTTCTGTTTTTGTGTGGTAGAGTGTGGAGGTTGAGTCTGCCACAGAAAGCTTTAGTGCAGAAATTTAATAAGTAGGCATTTGGAGGAAGAGTGTGGGTGTTTAAAAAAGGCTTGTTAGAGCCTCACCGTATGGTAAAGTGAATAAAAATTACAGAAGGAAGAAGACTAGAAAAAGGGATGGAAACTGGTATTAAGAAAAAAACAACTACATGGGAGGGAAGGAGATAAGATTAAGATTTTTAAACAAGAACGAGATACAGAAAAAATATGAAATAAACACTTATCTCCCATGTGAAGCTCGAGAGCTGAAGACGACTACGTCCAGGTACTACAGTGGCAAATGAGATCTGAGGGATGTTAGGGGTGATGCATTATGGTAGGCCATGAGCTAGTGTAACGGCTGAGTTGGATCCTAGGATTGGATCCGGACACATTAGTTGAGGATGAATAAAAATTGGCAACATCAGATCTAAGTGTTTAGCAGCAGTGGGATCAGCTAAGGCTATAGCTGTTGGGCTAGGTTTGGGAATAGTGTATAAAAATTTAAAAGACCGAGAAATGTTATACATCCTATATGTCTTTTTATGGGCAGCTGGCTAAATTGCAGGCAGTATCCCTCACATCCTCGAAAGCTGACAGAACCGGATGAATAGGAGTAGGTTGTGGAAAATCCTTCTATAACAACTCATAGTATTTTCTGATGGAATGAAAATCCCCACTGTTCTCCCACTGAAAACACTGACACATTCGAGCAATAGTCTGAGAGAAAACAAACACAGAGAGTATCAGAGACTGAGCTGTCCTCTGAGTCTGAATCAGCAATCTGAGGAAAAAACCTTGAATAAGTTCCTGCATCTTCCTGTTCAGATTCAGAATCTTAGATCTTTTCAGAAAAGGAGGAATCCCTCTTTCATTTACCAGAAAGTACTTTACAAGAAGGATCAATAGCCTGAATTAAACCCTGAGCCAGTCCGAGTAAACTATTCCTGTCTAAAGAAATTTGAGGAAGAGTAAATACATGCTTCATTTTGTGTTTCTTTTTGACACAAAAAATGGGGCCAACTGTGCTGCTAATGACAGCAGCTGCTTCCCCAGTGATGAGCACAGCATTCTGACACAAAAGGGAAACCTTCCCTGTTGCCTACCCCAGGACTGATGAGAGTAGCTCTCCCTTGCCTACTGAGGGGACTCCAACAGCTGCGGAAGATGTGGCTAACCTCTAGTCCATAGTGGCTGTAGGTGCTACATCATAAGGATCCAGGTTAAAAGTTGAATTGTCTGAGGTACAAAAAGTGGCTAAAGCAGAGTTGCCCACCTGCAGCTGATGCAAACTGCTAGCCTGCTGTGGTGATAAAGGCTTTTTGCTTAACTTTTTTTTTTTGTGGTTGGAAGAAGGACCAACCATGTGACCAGTAGTCTGTTGCATGGTCAAGCCAAAAACGGTGCCTCTTTCCTGTGGGAGACAACCAACAAATGTTGGTGAAACTACCAGCCCATACAAGTTACTTTTTGTTGACAGAAAAAAAAAAACACTTTCAAACATTATGGCAGTGTCACTGAGGAAAAAATAAACACAATCTCTCCACAAAAAATGTTTTCAGTTAATTAGCACTCCTTTTAAACTGACAGAAAACATGACTGCTCCATTTAAAAGTATATTACAGTCTTGAGGCACTTCACTGCAACACAACACTCCAGGCTTTAAAATAATGTTCCTGAACAGAAAAGTAATAAAACATCAAAAAAATAAATTAAAACACTGGAAGTTTTTTTTCCCAAAGGAAACTTATCTTCCCAGCAAAGGAAAGCACAAGCCAACCATCGATCTTCGAAAGTCTCAGAGGAGAGTACTCTTTGGCAGTAGTTAAGCTCTTAAGAGGCTCACACCCAAACTTTTCTTTTAGTCAGCTTAAACCAATCTGCTCGACAGTTTTGGCACTTGGAAAGTGCTCAGAAGCTATGGAAGTTAGCTGGCTGTTATATCCTTGGCAGGATATAACTCCATATTGATAAGACTACTGCAGCAATGAACTTTATGATGAACATTCCACAATCTTGAGATATTCCCTGTCTGAATTCAGCGACTGGGTGAAGAAATTCAGAAACTCTTCCATGTAAAGGTTTACTCTGTCTTGAGCAAAAAAGCCCTCATGAGTGATGTTTCCAGAAGGTGCACAATAAACAATATCATGTGAGTAGGAATGAGAGAAGATGCCTGTAAATTTACCTGGAGCCCCCAAATGAGAAGAAGGTCCTTTATACCCAGGCCAGGAATTCTTGAGATTTTGAAAAAATAGTGCTAAAAAACGAAATAGTTGTTTAAATATGGAAATATGTGAATGTGCTATTACAGGTGCAAGACACTTTGCAAATGCCCTTTAAGTTCTAGATAGCCTAAAGGGCAAGACAAAGAACTAAAAATGTAAGCCAGATGCAAAAGATCTATAAAACATCTAAAGTCTCTCAGGACAGGGAGACAATGATAAACATTACGTAAATCTCAAGTTACCAAAAAAAAATGAAAAGTAGAATGAGGGGTAATAGAGATTGAATGGAATACATCTTAATGAAAAGATTTAGAAAAAAGAAGGTCTACAACTTGTCTTTAAGTTACTTCTGTCTTTGACGCCAGAAAGATTCTTGAATAAAATGTCTTTGTTTGTTCTTGGGGGGGGGGGCTGGTTCTATGACCTCTACAGATAGCATTTGTTCAAGGACAGGAGGAAACAGAGAACTTATTTGAGGGATGATGAGCAATCCTATGGAAAAAGAGGAAGGGACTCCCACTGCCAAGTGTAAACATTCTGAAAAACTCTCCAAACCAGCTTGCCTGAGATCATCTGATGCCACTGAAGAAAATGAAGGCCTAGTCTTTGGGAAAGATTTTGGGCTGCCAGGGTGGAAAAGATGAAAGTCCTGAATTGGGCATATAGTCAGTCTGCATTTTTGGACTGTGTCCGGTTGTTTGAGATTCCTCACCTCTTTTTTCTGGGCCTCCTCACTATTGTTTTTTTTATTTTTTTCCTTTTTTTTTATTTTGTTTGCCTGTACCTTGCTGAGACTGTTAGTTTTGTTTGCAATAAATGGATCCTGATCCTGAATTTGAAGGAAAGGTCCAATTACATTTTGGAAAGGAGGGTTGAAAAACATGAGACCCCTTGAATTAAATTTTGTCTTTCATCAAATCTTTTAAGGACCTCATCGGAAAGGTCCAATTAAATTTTGGAAAGGAGGGCTGAAAAACATGTGATCCCTTGAATTAAATTTTGTCTTTCATCAAATCTTTTAAGGACCTCATTGGAAAAGGAGACAAGCAGTACCTCTCTCTATCTAAAGGAAAGTTCAAGATCTGAGTGTTGGCACCTTCTGCTAAATTTTGTGAAAGTAACCAAGTATACCTTTTCATTACTGATCCAGTAGCGGCTGCTCTGGATACAGTATCAGCAGAGTCCTAAACCAATATAAAGAGTGTTTGGTTACATAAGAAACAGATGATATTAAGGAATTTATAGATATTTCTCATATTGTCAAAAGAAGCAAGCAAAAGTTTTAACATATGAGCCTAACAACTCATAATTCTAAAGGCCAAAGTAGAAGAATACACTTTCTTCCCAATTATAACAAAAGATTCTTCATCTTTGCCAGAAGAGATAGGGTTAGCATTCACAAGATATTTGGCAATAGATGGTCTTATAAATGAATAACTACAGGACATGATTTGAGAATAGAAAATGTATATTTGTGTGTTTGTGTGGGACCTTATACAATCCATCAGACTTTTAGGGGAATGGATATGACTCAGGCATGCTGCAGGTTGTCAAGAAAATATTCTCTAAAGCTGGAAGCACAGGAGGAGCAGCAGCAGGATGAGGAAAATAGATCTATAATAGATCATGATATTTTTGTTCAGATACTTGAATTTTACACTGTTCCCACAGAAACAATTTTTTTCATTCTGGCTATATTTTCAGAAAAAGATAACTCTTCAGGGGGGATCCTGAAAGAAAATTTACTCAGAATACGATTCCCCTTCCTGTGGCATAGGTGCTGGAAAAATGCAATTCCACTCTAATTCATGCCCTTCTGACTGGAAGTCAGTATCAGACAGGGAAGGAAAATTGGTTTCTTTTTAAACTTATTGACCAATCAAAACTTAAAGAAATGAAGGCTCAAAATAAGCCTTTCTATCCTGTGAGAAGCAAAAGAAGAAATAAGCCTAACTTTTTTTTATCTGACACCCCTTAGAAAAAGACTGACTCAAGGATGGGGCTCTTCCTCAGAGTCAGGCACCCTAGGCCTTTGTGGTAAAGCACCATCTGCTCCCTGCACTAAGGCCAATTACATGGATTTTACTTTGCCTAATGAGGACAACTGAATAGCCATAGAGGATTGCCTAACTTCTAGTCTTTAGTGGCTTCTCTAGCAGTAACATTAGTGCAAATTGACAGAAGATTATATATGGTGCAACATACCTGATTTGGCCATAACAGAGTCACTCATTGGCATCTGATGCATTGAGGAAGTCAGCCTGACTACTGAAGACTCTTGTGAAGCTTTTTTCTTCTTGTGGGTGAAGGGGGGAAGATCCAAACAGCCCAAAGCCTGCTCCATGGTCTAGCCAAAAAAAGAGCCTGATAAGCAAGCAGCGTAGCGTCCAAGAGTTGGTGAACCTTCTGACTTGAAATTTACAGTTTTGATTTAAAACAAAATATGACAACCCTCAAAACTGCTAGCCCATGCTCCTATTTATAATTTTATTTACAAACTACTTAATTTTTTCACATACAGTGATTTTAAAACAGTTTTCCCCATCAGGTTAACTTACAAAAAGTACAAATTTTGAAGAAAATTCTTTATTGACAACCAGTATAAACATATGTTGTAAAGTATATAAACTCTTTTCTAAACAAAAAAAGTTTCATCAGAATATACAAGTAAAGAGGAAGGCTTCCTCCAGAAGGGTAGTTATTTTTTCACTCTTAGAGCAGCAGTAGCTGAATGTCAATCACTAGAAGCTAGCAGGGAGAATGCACTTTGACAAGAAGAAAGTTCTGAAGGCTTGACATACTAGCTACTGATTTTATATGATACTCCTCAAGCCCTTCAGTGGTTATGGCCCATAGAAGGAGCCCTTAAGCTTTTCCCGCTGGCTGGTTATCATATCCTCAGAAGGATATAAGCCACATTGCTTAGACTATTACAAAAATGATGTAATGGTGAACATCAAAAGTTGTTGATTTCAGTCAAAATGTATTATGAATATCTTGCATGTTTTACATGAAAGGGACCCACTGTCCAGATTCACAAAGTATGTGTAATGAATCCAGTAGGACACCATCATTTTACCTCCAACATTCAGGGTTAGTTGAAACAAACATTAGCATAAGCCTAGAAGGTGTATAAAAATACTTGAATAAGCACTGTTAACCAAAGGACCTATGACTGTGGCACAGATATCTCCTCAGGGCCATAATCAGCACAAAATTTCTGAGATAGCTGCATGTCTAAATTTCTTTCCTGTATTAGCATACATAATATAATTATATAAGTAACAGTGACCAATATTGCCATTGGTATATTTTAGATAGATTGCAAAATAGTAGGTGTTCAGATAGATCACTGGTGTAATAGCCTAAGCTATATCAGATGACTGTCCAGCTTCCAAAACTTTAAGGCACTTCCCAGCACCCTAACTTCTGTAGAACTTAAGGAGAATGGTATAAAGTCAGTGGTTAGGGTAACAACATTTCAGAGCTTTCTTAACTCAGAACAAGGAAGGCTACAGCCTTGCTGGATCAATAGGTGTCAGAAAAAAAGAATGAGGGATTAGGGATGCTGTTTGTACAACAATGATCTAGATGAACATCTACTGTTACGGTAAGTTTGCTTACAGAACTGTAGTATGTTCATCATTAGATCACAGCTGTAGCAGTATAAGCTATATGGGATGAATATCAGAAATAACTATAGCTATGCACAAACTCAGTGGGTAACAATACAACAAAGCACTAATAAAACATATTCTTTAATGTCAAGCCAAAAATACATTATCAGAAAGTGCTTCTTCAGGTCAAACGTTCATGCACCAAACAACAAACTTTTAAAAGTTTAAAACAGTCATGTGCTATAATTACATCATCCATTACATAAAGAACTTTGCCGAGATTTAAAGAAACAGTGCTTACTAAGAACCAGATAGTACCTACAGTCAGATAACACTCCTTTCCTAAAAATAATGACTAGATGTTTATACATAGGTGAAACAGTTAAAAACTTAAATCAAATTCAGGTTTTATATATAGAGATAACTATGAAAAAATCCCAATTAATAACAATTAACTTCTAGTTTGTCTTGTCTTTAGCACCAATTAAATGCTTAAAACTCATTTAAATCATGGATATGGATACTAAGACACAAGCCATTAAAATGTTTTTAGTCCCTTTAGTCTTATACACGTCAGGCATATTTTTATGAACCAGAGGAGAAGCTGTGGATAGCAATTAAAAAAGAGATGAAGGATTTTATCTGGGAAGGGAAGACAGCAAGGATCAAGTGGGATAAGCTGATTCTTCCAATAGAACAAGACAGACTAGGATTACCTAATTTAAGGGGGTATTATAGAGCAACACAGTTAAGGCTCTTATACATAGCACAAGCAGAAAACTATAATTCAAAGTGGAAAGAAAGGATGCTGATACAGGGAGAAAGCTCAGGAAATAAGGAGATACTGGGATTTTGGATGCAGACCCTTAAGGAGAATGACAAAAATCATGCATATCATATTCATAAAATAGCAGGGAGTATTCTAAGAACTAAACCAGCATGAGAATGGAGAAAAGAAATTTTGCCAATAGAGATTACTGTGATCAGGGATACAGATAATAGGCAAGAGGGACTGGAATTTATTGGAGAAAACTGGCAAAGGAACCAAGGTATTGGGGGCAAATAACTAGAAAGGGAAACGTAATAGAATGGGAAGGGGCCAAGAATTTATTTGGACTGCAGGTTAGAGATTGCCTTCCCTATCAAGGATTGATATCAGAGTATAGGCAAAGAGAAAGAAATAGGGGGCTGCTGAATGAAAGACCAGCACTGGTAGAGTTTTTAATAGAATCTAGAACAGAAGCTGCCGTTAAAAAAGGAATAATTAGTAAAGCATATAAAATACTGCATGATAATTATAAGAATCAATCAGAGGAGCTTAGAAAGGATTGTGAAAATAGACTGGATAAGCAATTCACAAAGAGACAATGGGAATATATATGCATATCTCCCAAATATACAACAAAGTCTAGAAGATTTAGGATCTTTGCCTGGAAGTGTCTACATAGATATTTTTACACCCCAAGTAGACTCCAAACAATTTTTCCTCAGGGAGATAGTAAGTGTTGGAGGTGTGATGGGCAAGAAAGAGGTGGCTGGGAACATATTTTTGGGAGTGTTATGAGCTGGCAGACTTTAAGGATTCCATGCAGACCGCTCTGTCGGAGATCCTGGGTGAGCAGATTGAACTGACTTGGGAGATGATTTTTTTGAGTTATGATACAGAATTGGAATTGCCTAGACATAGTAAAGCATTGCTGAATCTAATTATAGTGGCTGCTAAAAAAGCAATTACTAGAAAATGGAAATCAAAGTCTAGATCAACTTCACTAGAAGTAGTGAATATAGTAACAGAGATAAAACAACTGGAATTTGGATGTTTAGAAAAAGGAGGGAGCAAACTACATAGGAAAAATGGGAATTGTGGGGACAATATATGCAGAGCAGGAACAAGGTTTAAGAGGCAGGATTTGAATGAGCCATATAATGCTTAACTGACAATGACTGGATAGATTATAAGTAATGTATAATGTTTGCAACTACCGTTGTTTCAGTGTTGTGTGTAATGTATACTCTTTGCAACTAAAGTGGTGTCATGTTTGTTTTTCATTTGTACAAATGTAAGATTGTCTGCCTATGTCATGTGTGAAAATTTTAATAAACATGTTTGTTGGAAAAAAAATCATTTAAACCAGGAAACATATCAGCATGAAGTCGACTAATCCATCTATATTCTGCATTCTCCATTTATAATACACAATCACCACCCCTATTACTTTTAAAAGTTACTTGAAGGACAGCAAATGTAAAACTGTGCTCTTTGCCTTTAACCAGTATATGCTATATAAAGAGTTAGTTTCCACCTTTCTCCTGATATCGGAGAGGTGGTCACCAATTTGCTCCTTCAATTTCCTATTAGTTTTACCTACATAATAGGCATCACATGTTTGACATAGGGCTAAATACACTAGATTTCTCGTATTACAGTCAGCAGTGTCTTAAGTAGAAACATTTTCTAGTGAGATGGTGTATAAAGGTCTTCTCTGAATAAATATACTTACAGAAAATACAATCATTGCATAAATGTGTACCATTCTTCTGTGTGATATATCTATTACATTTATAAAATTTCTGTTCTTTATAACTTGTCTTCTGTTTCAAATTCTGTGCACTTCTACAACTGAAATTGGGTTGAAAATCTAAAAACTCTTTCATATTAGACGTAAACAGACTATCAAAAACATAGCAATGGCCATATTCTACATCAGATGTGCATGTTGATTGTAAGTGTGAGTAGATCTATGTTTTCTCATATTTCTGTTGAGTTTATAATTAAGTTTAAATGGTTGTTATTATGGTTACTGTCATTGCCTTGGTTTATATTGCTACCTTATGTCTTTGAGGAGATGCCCACCACATATGGACAAGAATATATATGTGATTCAGAAAAACTGGGTTTAGATAGGTTGCCACGAGTTTTAAATATTTCATGCTTCTGTACTTTGAGCATATCACTATCATAACCTCTAACTCGAAAATCATTAATAACACTCAGCATTCTATCACTTGTGTTTAACCTAGCATGCCTCAACATCTGACTTTTAGAGATGTTAGAAAACATAGAAGGCAGATGCATACTATTCTTGTGTAGATAACTATTCTTCTTAAATTGTTTTTATAATCTCAGTCATATTGATGCTATCATTAGATGTTTTTCCTAATTTATTACCTAGAAATTCTATTTCTGAAAAGGAGCTAAGTTTCTTAAACTTCAACAAGTGTGCAGTATTTGTGATATACTGAACAAAAGAATTAAATTCTAATTCAGTACCATTCCAAATAATAAAAATGTTGCCCACAAAATGCTTGTACTTTAAAATGTTATGTCCAGATATATTCTTGGAACAGAAGACATGCTCTTCTTCCCACATTGCCAAAACCATATTGGTATATATACTGGCAAGATGGGTACCCATGGCTACTCCATATTTCTGTAAATAATATTCCTTTTTGTATATAAATACATTATTATTCAGTAACACATCTAATAAGGTACATAGAGTGGTGATTTCCAAGTTAATTTTATTTGTATGCTTACTAATAAATAATCTCAAAGAATCAAGCCCTATATGATTTGGTATCAGAGTAAAAAGTTTGCAAACATATATGAAGAAACACTATTTTGATTAGACAAATCCCATGGATGTTTGAAGAAATCCATGCTGCTTTTATATAACTGTGTGATTCAAGAACAGCTCCCCTCAAATTTGCTTCTAAATATTTAAAGATGAATTCATTAATCCAACCTCTACCAGATACAATGGGTCTCATTGGTTCTAACTATTTATGGATTTTGGGCAAACCATAATACATACATATAATAGGGTGAGGTGTATGAATGAAGAAATTTACTAAATCTATTGTCAAATAGCATCTACAAACATCCCACATACACAGCTATTTATTTTCATAATATCATTCATTTTCAATGTGTCTGTTCTAGTATATGTATCAGAGTCATTTAATATGTGAAAATATCATCATTATACTTGATTGTATCCATTATAACAAAAGATCCATCTTTGCATTCTTAATAACTATCTTGTCATTGCCTATCAAATACTCAAATGCAGCTTATTCATCAATTTTTAAATTACAATAATAAACACTATTTTGAAATAAATCATAAATATCCCTTTCACACACTTCTTGAAATATGCTCACTATATTATTACTATTAGGAATAAAAATACTTGATTTTCTGCATTCATGCGGAGTAAAAGCATTGTTTGAGGAAGTAACATTTTTAAATTCAATGTCCTGGTAAACAAAAGTAAGTCAGTTAATGAATCGATTAGTTCACCATTTGAAGACGATACAAAAGTCATGCCCTTATTCAAAAGAGGTAATTCCGAGGCCATTAAGACATACAAAGAAAGATTGTATACAATATTTTCTATCCAGCTAACTGCCCTCAAGAAAGTGCTTGTTGTGGGGTCTGTGTTCCTTGCTGCTGAGACCCTGTTCAGCGGCTGTCTTACAGGCAGTGGGGCATCCTTCAACAGTGGTGGAAAATCCAGTGGATCTAAGGCTAAAGCAACATCTGGATCAACAGTATCTCTATAAAATCTAATCATTATATTTAGGAAAGGAGTGTTGTCTGATTGTAAGTACTATCTGGTTCATAGTAAGTACTGCTTCTTTACATCTCTAAAAAGTTCTTTATGTAATAGATGACGTAATGGTACCACATGACTGTTTAAAACTTTTAAAAGTTTGTTGTTTGGTGCATGAATGTTTGGCCTGAAGAAGCCCTTTCTGTGAAAGTATTTTTAGCTTGTCATTAAAGCAGATTTTTTTATTAGTGCTTTGTTGTATCATTACCTAGTGTGTTTGAGCATAGCTGTAGTTATTTTTGATACTTGTTGCTACTTGTGGTTACTACAGTGAACATTTATCCACTAGAGTGTTTTCATTCTGAGTTTATGTGGGATGAATACCAGAGCTTGGAAAGAAAGGGAGGAGGAAGACAGATCAGAATTCAGGAGCCCTTGGAGAATATTCCTAGTAAAGCCTGCTCTGGACCTAGTGAAAGAATCTAGTTTGTAGTTCCTGGTAAATGTGTGCGCAAAAAAACAAGTTGTTGCTTCTGGAATATACCTAGTGCCCACCCTTTTCCATAAAGCCACAGAAGTATACAAAGCCCTTGTAGAATGGGCCCTGACTTTGACTGGAAGTTTCTTATTATGTTGAGGATAACAAAAAGCATCAGCATGAGACAACCATTTGAAAGTGTCTGTTTTGACACTGATTGTGCCTTTTTATTACCTTCGTAGGAAATATACAATTGAATAGAATTCCTGAAGGGTTTAGTCCTGTCAGTGTAGTATCTGGGTTGCTTGTGTACAACCAGAGTGTGTAGAATTCTTTCTCCTTTATTATTTGCTTCTAGGAAGAAAACAGGGACATGAATAGGCTGGCATGATGTAAACTCTGAAACAACTTTAGGCATAAAGGAAGCACTAGTTCTTAAACTTACCAGTGGTGGATTTACTTGGGGTGAGCTTAATGGCTTAAGATTTATTTGTTTAATTAAAGAAAACACATCTGAGGTGATTCCTTACTTTAAAATAAATACATGAAAAGTTACAGCATTACTGTTCACAGCCTGGAAGGTTCTGCACACACATACTTCTCAATTGTATTTTGGTGGTATATTTCTATTCTTGGGTTGGACCAAGCTTGGGGGCTGTCGTAGCTTTCTTTTCCTTGTCCACTCTGCACCATCATCACCAACACTAAATCTTTCCATTAAGTAGCCCATCCCAGAATTATTTTTAATCCACACAGAAATGAAGTAGCATTAACCTTTGTTCTCAGCTAATTTCTTATTTTCATATACTACAGGTTACCACTGTTAAAGTGGAACAGCATGGGACTTGCTCTGTAAAAATGACTGAACAGCTGCTATTGGTGTTCACCATTGTGGACAATCTCCAGCCACTTTACTAGAGAAGCAGTGAGGAACAGATGGATGTTTTTTTTTTCCTTGAGGTGTCTTTTCTTTCAATATAGACAGGACACCATGTTAACCTATTAGCAGTGAAATGCCTGTAGCAACTTTTCATTTTTTCCATTTCATTGCAGCTGCAAAGCAGACTTATTTAACTTATTTATACACTTTTATACAAATGATACATAAAAAGTGTCTAAATAAATAAGATAAAAAAATTGCTTTACAGCTGTAAAAAGTAGAACTATGCATAGCTACTATGGATAGTTCACTGCTAATGGGTTAAGTCTTAACTGTACTGCATTTTATAGAACGATCCACTCTTAACATGAAATAAATGATGCCTTCTGCTGTAACAATTTGACTGCCAATGGCTGTGGTTTCTGCTTTCTTACTGGCTAGGTTTGGGCTTGTAAATCTATCCAATGAGAAATTGACATCTGAAGCCACTGGTCAAACAGACCTGACCAAATGTTAATGATATGTTCAGAAAATGCAGTCCGATCCTACCAGTCATTCCATCTTTAAATGCAAATCATTGAATGTTGGCACTATCTTTCTCATTCATTAACTGAAGCTCTTGCCACAAGGCTTGACCATGTTGTACAGGAGCTCACTAAAGAAGCTTAATTTGCCAGGGATAGAATCCTCGGGTCTTTCCATTCAACAGAAGGGCTTGCACTGTGATAAGAGGCTACTGTGAGGTAAGGAAACAAAACATGTTTGTATTAGTAAGGTATATAGTACAGGGACTGTTTGTGAAGTCTAACACAGAATTCTTGCTGTTATGGTACAGCTGTGAGCAGCATGAAATTTGTCTAATTTGTTTATAAGACAGATGCACAGGATTAATATAAAACATAAAAACATTTCAATTTTGTGATTCCTTATGTACAGTTAAGAAACAATAGTTACTTGTATATCTTTGTTCAGAAACAATGTGCAATTTCAGGGTAACTCCTTAATGTTCCTTTACCAACTTTAATTTTGTTGAAATAACAGACCACTAGTTTAAACTATCAGAGTTCTGAGCCACTAGACTTGAAGAATCATTGTTAGAAACCTTGGTTATTATTAGAAAGACAGGTTTCCTTGTCCAGAGTATTTATTTCAAACAAGTGTCATCTGTGTAGTTAGCCAAAACATATGCATCTATTCTCCACATAACACTTCCTATAAGTTTTTTTTTTTTTTAGTGGCCATTTCCCTCTTTGCTGACAAGTGCCTGTCTCTCATTGTTAGCTACAGTGATGAATGGTGCTTGTGAGTCAGGTATAAAACCAACACTGGTCAGCACCAGAAAAAGGAGTATGTTTATGTGTTGAAGATATGCAAACAGTAATAAATCATCCGCGAGTCCTTAGAAACAATTCCACTACAAAGTACCTTGGACTGCAAACTAATTCATCCTAAATGATCACATGGAGCCTTCTCAAACTATCAAAGCATGCAATATATATATATATATATATATATATATATATATATATATATATATATAGTTCCCCTTCAGAAGGTCGAACGGCTGAAATCTTGAAATGTATATGGTCGAGACCATATGCTCGAAATTTCAGAAGCTAGACCTTCTGAATGGGGATCGGCATACAGCACAGAATGGGAGAGTTCCCTTTCTGCTCTGTAGTGCAATCTTGGAGTTGGAATAAATAAGTAGCGGGGGTTGTGAGGGGTGCAGGGGGGTTTGCCCCCCTGCAGAAACATTGTTTTGTGTTATGTTGGTTTTTTTTTTTCCCTTTCAGAAGGTCGAGCTTCTGAAATTCGAGCATATGGCTTCGGCCATATGCATTTCGAGGTTTCAGTCGTTCGACCTTCTGAAGGGGAACCATATGTATATATATATATATATATATATATATATATATATATATATATATATATATATACACACACACACACACACACATATATATATATATATATATATATATATATATACATATATATATATATTTAAAGTAATCTAACACCTTACTTTAATATAATATAGTATATAATATAGGCAATGGTAATTTTAACAGTTTATGTAGAAAAAAATACTTTAATATATTGACTCCTCAGCGAAACAACCTTGGGGAAATAAGAAACATCTTGCAAGAGTGAGCAAAGAGGACAAATGAATTGTTATCTCACAGTCTAAGCATTACAATAGCAAACACCATTAGTGGAACATATTACTAGGGTAGAGTGATTGGAGAGTTAGTGATCATCCAAACCATTATTGGCAAGATGTACGGAAGTCCTAGTAAACATCACTAAATGGAAGTGATAACCATGGTATATTGGAATATTATTTTCATCAAGTCTTCAATGGATAAGGTACAGTTGTGTGAGGCACCCACCTTAACAGTAAATCAGAAGTGGGAGAGAGAGAGTGGGATAAAGAATTGCAGTAGCACAAAATAGACATTTCCCATTTACATAGCACTTCTCTGTAGAATTTCCTAACCATATCCATACCCAGATGCATGAGACTTTACTGATTCCATTTTGAGCCATTCTGGAGTTCAATATTGTGCCTGGATTTTTAAAACAGGAGTCAGCTCACACACTTTAGCTATTTTGTTGAAGAATAGCATATTCCTGAAAGGATACAATGCCTACCCACAGATTCAAATAAAGTTGACTGTAGCAGACAGCTTGCAACTTTTGTGAATAAAATGCAAATACCTTTCCAGTATACCAAACAAACTATATCAGCTATGTATAAATGCAGGTAGACTGGAAGAGAGTTACAGAGGTATAATTACAGTTGTGATGCTCCCTCTCTTACTTTTAGTGAGAAGGTGAGTGCCTCATTCTCCTGTGCACTTTATTTTATATAAGGATGACAAAGGGATGCTGATCTAGCCTCTGTAGGGCAGCTTCAGAAAGCTTTGGTCTGCCTTGAGACTGGGAAGCTATCTTATAACATCTAAGAAATGTGTAAATCTCTTGCCAGCCTCCTGTTTCACAGATACCTTGGGCAGAAATACTTATAAAGAAAGCTGGAGGGGTGACTATCACTCTAGCTGGCTGAGACTTAAGGTCACAGTCACCCTCTTAACTCTTATCATGTTTATGACATATGTTATAGCTAAAAGTGATACACTTATCCAGACATTTCAACATAAACTACTTGTTTGCCAACAACCAGGAATATAAACTGCATTTTGATTTCCTTGTGGTAGCTTTTTTATCCAAGCAGTATTACAGCTGCTACTGAACATCTAGGGTAATGTATTAGCATCTCTCATTTGCTCTCCTGTGTTGGAAAAAATACCAACAGCTAAACAGAGTGGATAAGTTCTCCATCTGTAACCAGCTTAAGTATGAAATGATTTTTTTAGTGACAATGTCCCGATGAAAGACTGTGAAGGATCTGTCACAAATCAGTGCCTGTAACTCCATGATTCTAACAGTACCAATAAATGCTAGCAACATGGGTATTTTAGGAAAACATTGTTACATGTTTGGTGTGTTTGGAAGTTCAATATGAGACAAAACAAGTTTATTATGAATTTAGGTATCAAACTGGAGATATGTTATGCTTCAGTAATCAGAAATGAAGAAACATTTTTTAAAGCAATTTTATTTCTGCATCTATCATTATATATGGAAACCTTACTAATGCACACTCACCTTACCCGCTCCCTAACCCTAAGGTCCCTAACTAATGCACACTCACCTTACCCTAAGGTAAGATATTCTGTCCCTCCAAACCATTCTGTTGATGATGTAGAAGAGGTTTAGATCCCTAGACTGAGTATTTCTGATGCCATTTGACTTGGTGATGTGCAGTAAATCCATCGATATTAGGCCACAGGATACCTTGTATGCCAGACACAGGTTACCTCTTAACAGTCTGTAGGATATGGAGTATAATGACAGGGGGGTTATAATGAGTATTACAACATTTGTGTTTACCTCTTTGTTTACTAAAAGTGATAGCAGTCCTACTCCTCTCTTCTATGATCTGAATATTTGAGATACAAAGTGCCCTGAATATTGACAACTTCAATTTCCTCAGTTTGAAAACATCCGAAGCTCCATCAAGATCTCTTTTTGACAAGTCAGTAAACCAGTCCTGTTCTAACAACTACTACATATTCCCCTTTGTTCCAGCTATCCTTAGCAATCTTATTTACATCTTCAGTGTTCTAGAAAAAAAAGACTTGGACAAAATATGTGCCTCAATACAGCAATGACTGTTAATCACCAGTAGTGCCATTAATTCATAACTGTATGTCCAGTTATTAGGATTTAATAGAACTATGTCCACAACTACCACTAATGTAGTCATCTGTGTGACAATATCATGAGAAATTCACCATCCATCTGACAATGCATCCACCAGTTGCATGCCTGAGTCAGCTGTCGAGTTGTAAGGAAGCTTGTTTCCTCTGTCGTTCATTTTGAATGCCTTATTCCTGTCATGAAATTCTTGAAATAGATTAAAAATTGCTATTATTTGCATGACAAAATTCCTTTTAAATTCATCTGTGGTTAGTGCAGATGATTAAAGTTTTGACCTGTTAATGAGTTACTTCTTGTAGTCCATGGTTTGATTCCCTCGTCCTCCACTGTGTTTAAGAAATAGTGTTAGACTTATCAAAGGTCTCCTGGACCATATGCCTAGCAGCTACTTATCAACATATCAACCTATAAAACCTGTTAGGTTCTGAACTAAAGTAGACATAAACTGAAGTCTAATGCTGTTGGTCTCAGCCATAGCCACAACCTATCAAATATTTGCATTTACAACTGGGAATCTCTTTACTATATTCCTGAGGTCTAGCATCCTGGTACCCTTGAATAAAAGGCACTCTGGGTTTCCAGTCATCATTCCTACATTGTTACTTGTCTATCTCCTAGACAGGGCATCCTCCCCCATAAAAAATCATCTTTGGTATCAACGTGTCTCTTACTAAAGGATTCACAACAGTGTAAGGTACTGCCTATATTGCAAAATCTATATTGTTTTTTCGGGGGGAGGGGTGGGGGCGCTACCTCACTAAAAGTTACTATCATGACTTATGACTTGTAGGGCTGTCTTTCTAAGATGGCAATATGAAGTGTGATATCTGCCTTCTGATAACTGTGATTTTAGTTACGTTTTTTACTAACGTTTTCTTTTTAAACGTGTATTCTTTATTTAACAACTCCTCTTAACACAAAAAGTAGGTTCAAATTAGCAGCATCTTAAAAGCAGAGAACAACATAGGCATAAAAATACTGTTATGTAAAATGTATAGATCTTTCAATAGAATAGATATAAAATGTCTTAACCATTTCAATGGTATAATTCGAAATGCCATTACCCAGTAGTCAAACAGAAAGCATGCATCTGTCTCAAAATGCAAGCAAAAAACAATTATTAAATAACAATCATCACATCTTAAAAACATATAAAATAAATTCAAGCCCCATTGAAGGTCCTGTTGGTTTACACCATACCAAAGTAAAAAGGGAACAAAAAAAAGAAACCAGGAAACTAGTTTATGGCTGCTGTGTAGAGACTATAAATATTCAAAGAAGGCAAATATTAACCATTTTCCCCTTTAATTTTTTTAATCAATCATATACATTTTCAAATCTTACATCTCCTGTGTAACATGTTTTTAACATTCTCATCTATAATTCCATTCTTGACTGTCTATAGTCATTTCTAAGTCTTATATCTCTTGCATAATGTTTTTATCATCTTCACCTCTTGTGGGTCTGTCTTTTTCAATTTTCATTTTTTCAGTTTTTCAATTGGTTTTCAGCAACTAATAAGAGAAAAACAAATAAAGCTGTCTCTGTTTTATTAGGTAATTCTACATAATACAAGAAAATTAGAAAGAAAGAGGGAAAGTACAGTTGTGTAAGTTAACTTTTCATAGCATTAGATGTTCAAACAGATCAGTGTTGCAGTAGCTTATGCTATATGGGTTATATCACACCAAGGATATGACAACTGACCAGCATCCAAAGTTTAAGAGAACCTTCCAAGTACCCTAACCTTGTCAGATGGAATAGGATTAGCTGCCATATGGTGTCTAGCAGAAGATGGATTTCACAGAGAAATTACTGCAGGGTCTGGCCTAGGGTTTGAAAATGAAATTCGTGTGTCAGGGGAAACCTGATATATTTTATCAGATTTTTCTGGAGGCAGGTGCCTTTGTTGCAAGGGAATCATATTCTAAGGCTGACAGAGAATGACCAATCTTCAGGTGGGGAATGTATAGAAAAACTTTCCTCAGAATCAGATTTCCTATTCTGTGGAGCAGGATGTTAAGAAATAGAGTCTAAATCTAGTTCCTTTATCTCAAACTGAGAATTAGAATCTGAAAGAGGAAAATCTTTTTCTTTTTTTCCTTTTTAAATGAAGGGAAGACTCAGAATGTAATGACTAAAAAGCTTTAAATAATCCTTTAGGAAAACCCAGACAATCTTCCTTCTCTAGCTAGTTGAAGAGGACACAGGTAAAGAAAAATGACTAATTTTACATTTTCTTTTCCTGGCAGAAGCTAGTGAAAAACAACACCCTAAGTAATGGTCCATTTCTCTGGGAATCAAGCTCCTCGGTGCATCCCCTCAAAGGAACAATATCCAGTTCCTCTTCTAAAGCTGACAAGAGTGGTTTTCTCTTGCCCAAAGAGGACAGCTGAATAGCCAGAGAGTAAGTGCCTGCCTCTCGGACCTTAGCAGCTACTTAAGAAATAGCACCAGAGGGATTGAGAGAAATTGATGAGCATTCCAGATATGGCCACTTTGGAGTCACACACCAGTAACTGAGGCAAAGAAGAAGCTGCAGTCAAAACCAAAGACTACTGTACAACATTTACCTTCTTGCAGATCAGGGAGGGAACATCTGAGGATCCAGGATCCAGGTCCATCTCTCTACCAGAAAAAGTGTCTGACAAATACATACTGGAGTCTATGCATTATGTTCTTCCCTCCTGACTAAAACAGTCAAGTCTGAAGTAAACTTTTTTGGTGAAAACCACCAAAAGCACTAGCCCCAAACCCCCCAGCAATAAATTTTGATAAAAAAATAAACTTTTCCTCACAAAAACTGGTAAAATGGAAGTTAGTTCCCAACAGGGCACTTATCTGTCTAACTTTGAAGAAGTACTAGGCAAACATCAGTCACCTGAATCTGCAGCAAAGAACACTCTTTGATGGCAAGAAAGTTCTGAGATTTTGGTGCACTAAACACTAACTTTATACCACTGTACTCAAGCTCTGTACTGATTAGGGTACGTGAAAAGTGCCCTAAAGCTTTGGAAGCAAGCTGTCCATCCTATTCTTGGTAGGATACATCTCATATAACTAAGGCTGCTACAGCAGTGAAATAATGCTGAACATCTGTTGGTTTCATCACCCCTCCATTCATCCCATGCTGGGCTACATCCGACCTCTATAGTAAGCCAATGACTACTTGCTGCCATGCACAAAGTTTACTAGGCAAGCAGGGAATGGAAACATATTCCTAGGTTCATAGGTGTTTCCTGGGCTAAAGGCACAACAGCCTTTATAAGCCTTGCCAATAATATCCAGGACATGACAATATTACATCTTAATTCCTCAGATATGGGATAGGGTAGTGAGTCTTTAGGTGCTGGTGCCCTGAGTCATTTTACAGACTGCCTTTGTCCAGAAGGGATATGGACAATACCCCAGGAGTGAATTTACGATTCCCAATCCATTTATCCAAATTCTTTTTGAAGAGAGTAAAGGATGGGCTTTGTCTTACGATGATAGGAAGTTTATTCCATAGACAAGGCAGCCATTGAGATACGAATCTGCCTCTCCAACAAGTTCTGTCACAGTCACAAATAAAGTTCAGGTCCATGGAACATGTGACCCTTGTATAATTTGTCCTGCAAATATGTAACATTTTCATTAGGGCTGGATCAGAGAATGCCTTGCTGGTCAGGCATAAGTCCTCTCTCAATAAACTATATGAGATGGAGAAAAAGAGACAGAACTTTTAGTTGGTCTGCATAAAACATGTGTCTTACACTTTGTATTTTTTAGTGAGAAGCCTCTGGGGCTGCTCCAGTTGGTGCAAGTGCCTGGTTAGGTACATGCAGAAGGGAGCACTGTTCTCGATTATGGACCTGATGAGGGATGAGTACAATGGCATTAAGACTTCCTTTGATCTTGATGCCATGCCTTTACTTATAAGTTCAGCTACACAGAAGGATTTCCTCACTACTGTAGCTACCTGGTGGTCAAAGTTTAGTTTACTATCTACAGTGGAAATAAAAAGTTTACACACCCCTGTTAAAATGCCAGGTTTTTGTGATATAAAAAGAAATGAGACCACAATGAATCATTTCAAAACTATTCCCACCTTTAATGTGACCTATAACCTGTACAATTCAATTGAAAAACAAAGAAAATAAAAAAACCTACAATAAGCTGATTGCATAAGTGTGCACACCCTTAAACTAATACTTTGTTGAAGCACCTTTTGATTTAATTACAGCATTCAGTCTTCTTGGGTACACACCTGCCATCAATTAAAGAGACTCTGATTAATCCCAAATATTCACATTTCCCAGATAGTGAAAAGGGTACATAAAAAACTTGGTATTCTATATAGCAATAAATACTACTTTACCAAAAAAAGAAAAAAGCCATTGCACAAACACACTTAATCTCCACATTATTGTATGCAGCCCCCATCCTCACTAATCTCAAGAAAACTGAATTACAACAACTTGAATCCTGCTACAATAAAATTGTAAGATATGCCACAAATTCACCAGCTAGATCGCACCACTGCATCGCACTGAAACAACTTAACTGGTTAGAGCTCCCCCAACTCCTAAAATATACTCCCTAACAATGGCCCCCAAAATCTGGTCAGAGCCACATAAAATACCAGCATTAGAAACTGTTCTTCAACCCTATGTTAGCAGCAGACCACTCCGGTACTCATACAAACAACAAATAAAAACCCACTTATCCAAAAACCGAGCAGGGGACTCCCTATTTGTGAACTACAGACATAAAATCTGGAAAGAACTACCTGTAAACATTACCTCTATACAAGCCTTACCACTATTTAAAACTAGCCTAAAAATCATCTCCAAAGTAAATCAGTCTTTCCATGCTTCAACCCCGGCTGATATATAAGAACCCACTCTCAACTGCTCCTGCCTAATGTAAAACACAAAAACTAAGATTATTTTTAACATCACAATGTGGCCTACCTCAAACAACATTCTTCCACTGATGTCTAAATTCAACAGAAATACACTATGATATCTTACATATACCACAATCTTATTCTCATCTTTGCTCTCTATATTCCACGCCCCTGCATAAAATTCCTCTAATTTACTAATGGAATATACACTAGCTGCCATAACACATTGTATAACATTCTATATATGACTGTTACATGTTTTATACTGATTTATATTTCATCGCATTTACGTTTTGACCTTTGATGCTTTGTATTACTCCATTTATGTCCATGTTCTTCTTTATTCTTATTTGGTTTGTCTACTTACTAACTGGAGCTTTTCTCATTCTTGTATTGATTTGTATGTAATCACATTTAAATCTTGTATTGATTTGTATGTAATCACATTTAAATTTATTACCTTGATGTCTTGTATTACTCTATGTCTAATTACTAACTGGAGCTTTTCTCCCTGGGCCCCCACTGAAAAAGGACATGTGTCCAGTCGGACCTTCCCGGCAAACAAATGTAAAATAAATAAATACATTTCAGCTATCCTAGTAGGATTTTCCTGACATTTACTCAGTTGCCTGCTACAGCAAAAGCTGAGGTTCACAGAGAGCTTGCAAAGCATCAAAGGGATCTCATTGTTGAAAGGTATCAGTCAGGAGAAGCATACAAAAAAATTTCCACAGCATTGGAAATACCATGGAACACAGTGAAGACAGTCATCAAAAAGTGGAGAAAATATGGGAAAACAGTGACTTTGCAAAGAACTTGACATCCCTCCAAAATTGATGAAAAGACAAGAGAAAAACTGGTCAGGGAGGCTGCCATGACACCTACAGCAACACTGAAGGAGCTGCAGGAATTTTTGGCAAGTACTGGTTGTGTACTTCATGTGACAACAATCTCCCGTATTCTCCAAGTGTCTGGGCTATGGAGTAGGGTTGCAAGATGGAAGCCTTTTTTTTACACAGAAAAACATCCAGGCCTGGCTAAAAGTTGCAAAACAATACATCAAGTCTCCCAATAGCATGCGGGAAAATGTGTTACGGTCTGATGAGTCCAAGGTTGAACTTTATGGCCACAATTCCAAAAGGTACGTTTGGCACAAAAACAACACTTCGCATCACCAAAAGAACACCATCCCCACAGTGAAGCATGGTGGCGGCAGTATCATGATTTGGGGTTGCTTTTCTTCAGCTGGAACTGGGGCTTTAGTCAAGGTGGAAGGAATTATGAACAGTTCCAAATACCAGTCACTTTTGGCCCAAAACCTTCAGGCGTCTGCCAGAAAGCTGAAGATGAATTTCACCTTTCAACATGACAATGACCCCAAGCATACATCCAAATCAACAAAAGAATGGCTTCACCAGAAGACAATTAAAGTTTTGGAATGGCCCAGCTACAGCCCAGACCTAAATACAATACAAAATCTGTGGGGTGACCTGAAGAGGGCTGTGCACAAGAGATGCCCTCACAATCTGACAGATTTAGAGTGGTTTTGCAAAGAAGAGTGGGAAAATATTGCCAAGTCAAGATGTGCCATGCTGATAGACTCCTACTCAAGAAGACTGAATTCTGTAATTAAATCAAAAGGTGCTTCAACAAAGTATTATTTTAAGGGTGTGCACACTTATGTAGCCAGTTTATTGTACATTTTTTTATTTTTTATATTGTTTCCCCTAACAAATTTGTTTGTCTTTCAGTTGAATTGTACAGGTTATAGGTCACATTAAAGGTGGGAAAAGTTTTGAAATGATTTATTGTGGTCTCATTTTTTTTTATATCACAAAACTCTGGCATTTTAACAGGGGTGTGTAAACTTTTTATATCCACTGTATCTGTGTTCCTAAGACCTTCACTATTGGGTCTACTTTTAGGGGTGTGCTATCAATATTACAATTTGCAAGGATATCTGATTCACCAAGGGTATGATTAAGTATTTTTTATCATTTTGTCTTAGACCATGGTTTCACCACCAGTCATTTGTCATTTTTAAGCCTGTCTGTAGGATGTCAACATCTTTTAGGGATTCACTGATTGCTCCCAGCTTACAGCTGTCGGTGAACTTGGTGAGCCAGAGGCCCACAACATTGGCCTTCACTTCAGAGAAGTATACACCAAACAGGAAGGTACCCAACACTGAGCCCTGTGGGACACCCCTAGTAACAGGTTTCTTATCAGAAATAGATTCACCTATCCAGACATTTGTCCTGTCAGTGAGCTAGTTGGCTATCCATCTAACGATGTAAGGGTTTATGCATAGCTCAGTTTATTTATGATATCCAAGCATGGGATTGTGTTGAAAACTTTGGCTAGTTCTAGATAAGTGATGTGCACCATTTTACCCTCACCCATGGCGCTAGTGACTTTCTTGAAGAAGTACACCAGACTAAGCAAGCAAGGCCTCCCTCTGACAAAGCCAAATTGGGTCTAGTCTAGTTTTTGGAGAGTTCCTATGTCATTATTTATCAGGTCCATGATAATTCTCTCGATGGCCTCGCAGGTAAGAATGGTCACGCTTATGGGTCTGTAGTTCCCTGGGTCAGATGATGGGCCCCCGTTGTGCAGAGGGAGTCTTCCATTCCTCTGAGACAAAACCTGTCTGGAGGCCGTGGTTAAAAAGGGTTTCCAGGGGCTCTTATAGATAATGTTTTAAGCTATTTAAGAAGCACACTGGAATGTTGTTGGAACCCAAGGAGGCTGTATTTTTGGCTTTAGTAAGCACAGTAAGGATCTGTTCCCTCGTAATGACTGGTAGGGGGATGGTTGCAGGCACTTCTTTGGGTGTGGTAGGAGATGATGGAGGGGAGAAGTTTGAACTGAACTTGCCAGCCAGCAGGTTTTCTATAGTTTCAGGCTGGGTGTTAGCATTGTCATTCATGATTAACTCTGCACATTGCTGAGCATATCCCATGAGGTTATGAACATAATTAAAAAAGCCTTATGGTTATCTTGCACCTGGAAGACTATCTTTGCCTCATAGTTTGCTTTGGCATATTTAACCAGCTCCCTAACTTGTTTCTTTATTCAGGTGAGTATCTTTTTGCACTGATTTGTCTGTTCCTTCTTGGCTTTAGAGAGGAGCTTTTTTCCTTTTGTTGAATAGCCTATTTATGCTAGGGGTCCATCAAAGTGGTTTATCTTTGCCAGTAATCATAGGTTTGACTTGGACAGGTACTGCCTCCTCAATGCAGCTATGAATGTGGTTGTACAATGCTTTTTTGTACAGGTCAGTCTAGGCCTCAATATCATCCAGGTTCGGAGGGGCTTGGAAATTTAATAAGCTATCACTTAGTTCGAGGCAACTGGCCTTAGCAAAGTTCTTAACAAGTTAGTAGCTTGATAGGGTTTCTAGGATAGTTTTAATACTAAAGGAGATCATTTTGTGGTCAGATCTTAACAGGGAGGAGTTAATGCGTGGGAAGGAGCAGCATGCCAAAGTCCAAAAACCTCTGAGAAAGTGAATTATGGGTTGTAAAAGTCTCCCAGTTTATGAAGGTGTAGCTGAAGTCACCCATAAGTATGGTATTAGGCTGAATGTTAAGAGAGTCCAGTAGGTTTAGGTAGGAGGTGTGGTTTTCCAGACTCATGTTAGGGGAGCTGTAGCTAGCAAGGATATGATAGAGGGTCGCACCTATGGTTAGCTGGGCAAAGAGCAGCTCAAGTGAGTCATGTTGTTAGATCAGTCAAGCAGTGTACTTCCCTTTATGAACACTGAGATACCTCTGCCCTTTGCTTTATCCTGAGCTGAGGGGGAAGGCATTGTATCCTTTGATAGCTAGGGTATTTTCCATGGTTCTGAATCATGTTTCCATGACTGCACATATGTCTGCATTCTCCAGGGTGAGGAGTGCAACTTTTTATTTAAACTCCTACCACTGAGCAGCAGTACCTTTATGTAGTCGTGAGTGATTTTTCTTATGCTGGAGAGTTTAACAACTTGGAACAGCCTAATAAAGGCACTGTGGGGATAGGTACATTTTTTGCTAGTATCCGGAAGCAAAGAGCTGACAAGTGGAAACCATTTCTGGCAAAACATCGTGGTTTGTTGCTCATGTCTCCCCAAGCTGACAGATATTGGATCCCCTTATTGTGACACCAGAAACTAAGCCAGTTGTTGAAGTCAATCATTTTTTGCTGGTACTGTGGCATCATCACTGGTGAAGGTAGGATGTTACTCAAGGCTAAATTCATACCTGACTGGGACACATATTCAGAGAACTCCATCATTTCTCTATTCATATAGTCCAGTGAGGTTTTAGGTCATTTATGCCCACATGGATTAGGACCATGTCATACTGGTACTTGTAATTTAAAGACCTAACTGCATGCATGACAGATCCTGGCTCAAGACATACAGCTCACTGTGATTTTCTCTTTGTTTAGCCTGGTAAGGGGGACATCAGTATGTCTTACAATGGAATCCCCAATAACTAGAACGTTTGGCTATGTGGTGTGTTGTCTTATGAGTTTGCAACCAGGGCTACTATGATTTTCAGAGTTGTGTGTTTTGTGAGGTGCTGTCTTTTTTGAGTGTGCGCAGGGCCACTGAGAGACACTTTTAGGATGTCTTGGAGGTTTACGTAGATTACAAGTGAGTACCTCTATATATGTGGGTCTATGTATTTGTTTTTTAGTGTTAGTAGTGATTGTTTTATGTGTAACATTCACAACCCGGTTTGCATTTTTTCTGTGTGGATGTGACAGCTTTGCCTCCAATGATATTGTGTATCTACATCTCTTACACACTGTGTTTTTCTGTTCTAAAATTAAAGGCTGCCAGTGAAAATGAGGCAGTTGCTACACTGCCTCAGGATGTCTACAGCCATTTGGCCAGAAACAATGATGACAGGAATGTGCCTTTCCATTATACCAGATACTTAGTAGATGGGAAGGAATAGAGAAGAGTCATTTAAAGGTCTAAGTGAGAGTGTTTACTAGTATACCATTAGATGACCTGCAGTGATACTGCCCTCTGCACAAACTGGCAGCTGTTCAAGCAGCTGTGAACAGTGGGACAGTATAGAGAGCTTTTCCTACAGAGATTTTAAACTAGAGAGGTTTGCTTATATACAAGGCACAGATAACAGGGAAGTTCTGAATAAATGAGCACAGTCTCACAAAAATGTAAGGCTTTTATACCAGCAGGATGAAATATTTTTCAACAGTTGAGCTCTCAGGCCAGTCAGATAAACACACAATAAGTCTTACACCAGCAGTTCCTAAGTTGGATGGGTTGAGTCAGCTTTCTGCTCCTACCAGAGTGCAAAAAAAAAAAAAACTCAATGTAAAATGAACGGGTTTTGAGCTCAAGTGCAGTAATAAATGCTTTACAACAAAAGGCAGAATTCCTGCAGCATCAGGAATTCTTGGAAATAAGTTCACTAACCCGGAGAAATATTTACAAAATACAGAAAAAAATGCACAAACATAGAAGAACTTCAACAAACAGAAAGGCTTTGCAAAAGTTAGAAATATTTTGGCAAACTTAGGAGAACTTTGGCAAACTGAGAACAGCTTTTGCAGTACCAGAGGAGGTTAGGAAATATCAGAATACTGTTAAAACAACCTTTCTAATAACCTTTCTTCTCTATTAACCCCCCCCCCCCCCCACACACACACACACACACATACATACACAACTATGAGTAAATAATTTAGGATTGCCAGTCTATGGAACTGGAGTACTTGAGAAAACCCATACAAACACAGGGAAGGCGTGTACTGTATGCAGACTCCAAACTGAAAACACTTCAGCCAAGGAATTCTTGCAGTATCACTAATCACTATACGACTGTGCCACCAGTCCTTAGCCCTACTGCAGATTAAAATTTTTGTATATTCTACTAATAATTCCTGAACACAAATAAGAATCCCCTTTGCTTCTATGCTTAAATTAACCTAAAACGTTAAGTCTGTCAGATCCAGTGCTACCAATTTAAATTCTTCTAAGCCGGCTACCTGTTCTTTAAAAACGTTTTTTGAAAATTTCCCATAACTCATAGGTATGCATAAATTATGACATTAGTTGACTGTAGTACCACGGGGTTGTGGGGGGGGCAGGACTGTACAAGTGTGGGCATGTTCATTTTGACTAATGAGATAATATCATGATCGCAGAGACTTCCCTTACTATGGAACAGGGTCCCAATCTACATAAGACAGAGCCCCTCACTATCACTCTTCAAGAGGAACCTTGATGAGTGGATGGGTAACAGAAAGTTCACACCGGGGATCACACCAACAGCACTACTAGATAGGGGCCAAGGGTACTAGCTGCTAGTACAAGGGTCTAGGGAACTACTAAAGGGGTGGTGAATACTGCACAACGTGGCTGGGTTAATATATGCCTTCGGGCAGATAGCTCAGTACCAACCTATGAACCTATGAACCTATAAATCAGTACATTAAGTAGTACAATACTGGAAGGCTGCCTGTAAATGCCATTCTGTTACTTTATGAACACAGTTATAATGAAGTGTTCAAATAATATGCAACATTATTTTCCAGTTTATGCAAAGAAAAAAATATGCTTTCTCAGGGCCACAACCAAGTTACATGCTAATTACAATTATCCACAGTCTTTGATAGTTTTATATAAAACAGTACCAGACAGTGTAGTTAAAAATGCCTGGATATAATCTCCACTAAAATATTTATTCACGCTGGCATCCAAATAATCATGCTTTACCTCATAGAAAAGATAAACTCCAAGAGGAAAATAAAAACACATAATATCAATAAAAACAGAAGTCCTCATTTAACACATCACCATACAGTAGAATGATCATCAATATGGGACAATACTACATACTCTAAAATGTGGCATAACTTGTTTGAACTACCCCTTAAGCAGTAATCAAACAGTACAGTAACATATACAAAACAATTTTTTTCTTAAAGATTACTGGGTTACTATTATTTCATACCCACACTATTAGAAACAGCTAGGCAGTGCATTGCCATTAACTTCAAGGAGAAGTTGAACATTTTTTATAAAATCACATAATAATCTGAAACATTGAGTTTGCTTTACAAAATGTACATCCCATCTATTATCTATCTATATCTATCTATCTATCTATCTATCTATCTATCTATCTATCTATCTATCTATCTATCCTTTGCTGAGTGGGTTATTTCCACCAGGTTAGTAGCCTGTTTTTAGGGGAGACCAGAGGTGGTATTTATGCTACTAGGGAACATTTGGCCAGGGCACTGGGGAATGTTCCTTACTCTTTTTGATAGGTTCCATGGTAACTTCTACCTCCACCTGAGTTACCACCAACTCAGGCAGATAGGGCTTCAGTTTAATGTCTCATCCAAAGAGCAGCATACTCAGGAGTGAAGCACAATCCTTATTCTGTACTGCAGTGTCAGCAATCAATCTACCTAGTATAGGAATAGAACTCATAGCCTTCTGCAGCAAAGGCAAGTGTGTTACCTGTTGTACCACTGACACTGCTTAATTAATATGAATATTGTAGGAAACCTAGAGTTAGAAATGCCAACTCAAGTGTAAAAGAGTTAGAAGTGCTGGGACAGAAAAAAATCAAGCAATGGTTACTTGTATCAATCAAGTATATAAGATATTTAAACAAGAAGAGGAAGTGTGAAGTAATACTAGAGTTGGGGTTTGGGCTGAGTTTCCTACTGCCCATCCCAGGAGTACTATAAAGAAGTTACACCCAAATCATATCTAAATTAATGACTTTTGATCCTTAAGAAGCATCAATTCATGACATCTGGTAGTCTGCATACCCCAATGCTTAGAAATTTTAATTGGTTCCAGGCGTTTCATTCAGTTGCATAAGCCTCTTGCTTTCATTGCTCACCTGTCCAACTCTACCAATAACATGTTAGTAGAACATCCAGTTTTAAACTGAAATCCTTTCCCTCTTATTGTACTTTAGATGTTGTCATAGAATCTCTGAATATTCCCAATTACTCAAAGATTATAGATAATGACTGCCTGCTTTCAGGAAGGAGGGTTTCAAATGGTGAAAAGTAAGTAACTGGCCAGACATGTAAAGTTAGCTATGATCTTTTCCATCCCCTGTATGCATCTCTAATGCGAGGCCATCAAGGCACGGGTCTTGCCTCTAATCCACTCTTTCAAAATCTGCTTTAATCACCATAACAGAATTTGTCTGGTCCTGGCTTAATTCAGGCTACTTCAAATTACACAAATATTCATTCATGGAAGACAATGGTAGGGTCTCTCCTTTGTAAGTTATCATAGTACATAGTGCTTAGTAAAACCTTCAATAATACATTTGGGTGTCTTAAGTACCCAACCAATTATTTTAGCTCTAGCCTTACAGATCATCCTTTCAGTGGCCCGCTTTGTAAGTCCAAAGGCCAACTGGTTCTGACTAGCATGTACAGTTTTAGAGTTTTTTAGTTTTAGCTTTAGAGATCCTTTTGCCTGATCAACTAGCTTTTGCAATTGTTGTGCTGCTCAAGGAAGCTTCTTAATTTTGTATTGAATCTTTGAAAGGCTACACTGGCACAATTTCAATTTCTGATCATTTTTTTCTGAATTTCGTGATAGTGTGATCCTTCAGTAAGTCAAGCAATGCCAATTTAAAAGACTCCCATCTCACTGCAAACACTGGTAATCATTTCAAATTATCTATTTTATACAAAGGAAAATCCCCTTTATAATAAATCAAGTTAAGCCTCTTGGTCTATCAAAATTATCCCTGCCAAATGTGCTTTTAGTGAAATTAGGGCATGATCTGATAAAAACAAAATTGGATGAGTATTTAAACACCTACTAGATAGCAATGTTCTTTGGAGATTCTTATAACTCTGGGAATAAGAATGAAATGTAAGAAAAATAAGAATAATTGGCTGGAAATAAATGTATCATTGTTTGTATTATCCATCATTCCCATAGTGAATAGAGGGGATATCGCCAGTTTCCTAAGCTGAAGAGTGCATTTAATTGAACAAGCAGAATTAAGTCCAGGCAGGTTGTAGGTGTTAAGGCAAATTTGCCTTTCCAGCTCCTTCTTTACAAGAATGGTATTACAGTTCCTTTCAAGTGGACCCATCCTAATCATGTCCAAAATGTGAAAAGTGAAAAAAGAATGACTTTTTGATTCAATGCTGTGATTTGCAAGAGGATTCTTGCTTAGTCTGTTTCTCACTTTAGATGAGTATTGGGCTATTCTCCTTTAAAACTTAGAAACAGTCTTCCCTACGTACAAAAACTTGACACTTGGAGCACTGAACTCTGTAAACAATCTTTCCACTGTTAGTTCATAGCCACCTTACTGTTATATTTCTTGTTTGTACTGGGGAAGATGAAAAAATCTCTGCAGCTCCTGGACTCACAAAAGGAACAGAAAGGGGGCCCACATTTAAACTTACCAAGCCTCTCCATCCTGACCCTGCTGAATGTCCATTCTAAATAAGAGCTAATGTTCCTATGTTTTTTGAAAACAAAAGAAGGGCTAGGATCCAGAATCTTGCTCACCAGTCCATTACTAAACAAAATGGACCAGTTGTCACAAATTATCCTTTTAATCTAATGGGCATCTTTACTGAAAATTAAAGTCATACTTCTATTCAGTTTCTCTTTCCTTTGATAAGTGTAGTGACTTCTCACATCACATAAAAAAACTTCTTTGTGGTTCATATAAGGAAGTGTCCTCCTTTGCTATTAGGTCCTTAATAGGATAAAAAATGCATTGGATAGTCCCACTTTCATACCGTCTCTCAAGAAAATCTCTTTGAAGATCCTGCAAGTTCTTTAGAAGATTAGCATTTTTTCTGGACACACAAGCAACCCACATACCCTGTGATTTTATTACATTATGCTTAGTCATTTGTAGGTGCATATTGCTAACATGAAACAGTAAATTTACCTGGATGATTTTGCAAAATAAATAATTGTAAAGTTTTTGTGACTGTGTGTGCTTATAAACAGTGAGATCCAGAAAACTTAACTTATGGTAATCGTAACGAGTAGTAAATTTAGAAAAAAAAAATCAGTCGGTTGTGCAATGTGTACAAAGAAATTCTTAAGAACTTCTACTAACCCTTTCCGTACAATAAAAATGTCATCAAAATATAGGGGACTTAATATATTATCCTTTGCAACAATGTAAGATTACTGTTGTCCCAATTACTTTATTCTGTTTTATTTATGCATTTAAATGTTTGATAATTGGGTGAGTGGGATGATCTAGAAATCCCATTTCAGCCTTAACTCTGAAGAAAGGCAGTTGATGGATGAAAGGAAATGACAATTAGGATAATCATAATAAAGCGATCATTGGTGTGACTTGGATGGAGTGGTGGGGAGAGAGCAAATATCTGAAATCTCCAAGTTGAAGCAAATTTGCTGTGATCTTTTTTTATTTTTTTTAACATTTTCTGTCAGGAAGTCAAATAGATCTGTGTAACACTGCCCAACGTATCCTATACTTGTATTTATTTATTTTTATTCAGGTTTTATGGTCACCTGTGTCTGGGGGGACAGGCTGTGCACAAAATCAAAGGGCAATTCCATGGTTCATGCAACACAATCACTGATGTGGCTAGTTTGGGGAAAGGGGGACATATATACATGTTAAAAAGCAAGAGGGTGAAGTAAATCACTTTCCCCAGAAGCAAACATCATAGTTAAACACAGAAGATGTATGCCTTTTGGGGTTAGGGTTGTGCAGGCAAGCAGTACATGAAAACATAGGGTTTGTATATGTTCACTGAAAAATACAAGTGATATGACTTGCTGAGGGTCAGAGTGTTAGTTTAACAACAACAAGATGAAATAAAAGATTATTTTTTTTCTGTTTTCTTTTCAATGAGATATTGGAAGTATACAGTATGTGTCTATCATTTTCTGGGGGTAGGTAATACAGTGGCAGATCCAGGAATTTGCAGAAGTAGGGGGTGCAGTCTGGAAAGTACATCAGCGGAGGGAGGAACAGTGGGTATCAGGGTCTGCTGAAAGATCACCCTAACATGCTCTAACAGCACATGTGAAAAGACAGCAATATACATTCTGTTGTAGAACACTGTGCCGTGGCTTTGGTAGTGGAGGGTGGTAACTCCTATCCAGCATATAACAAATTTACAAACAGAACCAGATGCTTGAAGGCATATCCAGGTGAGACTGGTTACCCATTGAAATCTGGGTGTAGGAGGTTGCCATAATGGCTAAAGTGTTTACCTTACAAACACAACGTGCAGGGTGTGATTCTCACATGGGGTAATTGGCTAGGCTTAAAATGGCCGACAAAGGCAGTTAGCCTAGTACTAATCTATGAACCTATCTATGAACCTATGAAGGTCTCAGTCCCCTCCCATAGTGGCATAGTTTGCATATACATTATGATAGCCCAGTAAAGAGTTTGAGTGAAGGTGATATCACCACAGCAAGTATCACAGTAAAAGCAAGCAATTTTGCAATGATTTCTGTAAAAAACGTGAATAACTTAAAAAAAGCTCAACAACTTAAACCTGCTGTCACATGGGTTTCCTCCTGGTGCTAAAGTTTCCTCCCACATTCCAAAGACATGCAGTAGGTGGATTGGACATCCTAAATTGGTCATAGGTGTGAGTGTGTGTGCGAGTGAGTGGTATGGATGAACTACTTTGGCAGGGCTAGCCACCTGGCAGGGTAAGCCTTGGCTTGAGATAATTGTCACTGCTGGAGTGACACCCTGATCCCATGTGCAAAATGGGAAAGGGGGTTGAGGATGGATGTTATAAAAAAATCTCCCAAACAAATACTCAGTTCCAAATGTAACCATTGTAGCATATCACAGAGAAATGTAACCCAAAATCTACTTTAACACCGTGCAATATCAAATATAAACCAGAAGCACAAACTTTTGGGTGAATCATTTGTGCAAAAACAACACAAAACACTTTCTTCAGCAGAGCACAAAAATATCTTCTAACAGTTCATGGCCTATCATTTCATCAACAGACAGTCCCCATACCCACTGCCCACCTGACGTATCTGGACTGACCCTTCCATGGTAAAAAAATAAAATAAAAATATTGTATCAATGTATGTTTTGTTTCATAGAAACACTAATCACAGCATGTATTCCTTCTTCCTCCAGCAAATACACTTCAATACTGCAAAGTTCGAATCACTAAATCTAATAAAAAACAAACGGCTTAAAACCACAAAGCTTGAATAATCCACATATGGTTATATAGTCCATTTCCTAAGGTCTTTGAGGAGGACAGGAAAGCTGGAATTACAACAGAGAACACCAGGGGGCAGTCATTTCATCCACAGACCGCCCCCAAAGCCATTGTCTATTTTTTTTTATCTGGTCTGACGCTGTCAGGTTGACAGAAAAAGGAAATAATGGTTGTATTAATGTGTTTTTCATAGACACAGACCTCACAGCTTATCTTCCATCGTACTTCTCCCAAATACACCTTAGTCCTGCAAAGCCGCAAATACAAAAACAAAATAGCAAGGCCAATAAGTTCATTCACAAACAGCCCCCATAACCACAGTCTATCTCAAGTATCTGGTTTGAGCCTGACAGGATAAAAAATAGATTGATGCATTTCTCTTTCGCAGAACAGTAACTGCAGCATGTATTCCTGTTTGCTTGAAACAAATACAGATTAATCTTACAAAAGCTAGAATTATAATAGCAATCAGCAATCATTTCATCCACAGTTAGTCACCATATCATTTGCCTACCCACAGTATCTGGTTTGGCCCAGCCAGGATAAAAAAAAGATTTTATTTTTAGTTATTTGATGACCCTGCCAGGATAAAAACAATTACATTCAAGTATTTTTTGTCACAGGAGCAGTAATAGCTTGTATTCCAGCTTGTTTCACCCAAATATGCATTAGTCCTGCAAAGTTAGAATTAGAACACCATACAGTCTGGCACTCATTTCATCCAGACAACTCCATACCCATTGCCTATCCACAGTATGTGTTTTAATCCTGATAGAATAAATAAACAAAATATAGTAGCATTAATGTCTTTTGTCTCATAAGTGAATACTAGGTTAGCTGTCCTTGTGGGCTATTTGAGCTTAGCATTTTTTTCCAAACATGAGAATCAAATCATGTACTTTGGGTCTGTGAGATAAACATTTTATCCATTATACTAATCCCAACCCCCTGACAAATAGTATCAACATGTATTCCATCTTGCTTTACAAAAATGTGCATTTTCCTACAATGTAATTATTATAACTGTAAGCAGCAAGGCTAATAATTCCATCTACAGACAGCCCCCATACATATTTCTCCCTACAGTATCTTGACAAACCATGCCGGGTTTAAACAATAAATAAACCAAAGGTTACATTAATGTACATTTTTCACACAAACAGTAATCTCAGCTTATATTCCATTTTATGCTACCCAAAATAACACATTATTCCTGTAAAGACAGAATTTCAACAGCAAACAGCAGGGGCAGTTTCATCCACAAACAGCTCCCATCTGACCTTACCAAGATAAAAGGAATAATAATGGCTACATTAGACAGGAAAAAGAAGCTATGTATTCACTATAATGTTTCATCTGTGTTGTCCTCTTTCATTTTTCCTCAACCTGTGAAAAGGCTTAGGCTCCAAAGTTAAAGCTCGCTCCTTCCTTACCCATAATTCCTCCCCCCTCCCCCCGTTTACCTCAGATCGAGTTTGCTGCTACCATGTTTACAAATTATACTATAATATACACAATGTATATAAATTCTGAAAATTTAGTAAAAAACGTAGAGAAAGAACAGGAGCTCAACAAGGAACAGAGGTTCCTATAAGCATATTTGTCAGGTCATTCACTAGAGGGACAGGGGGAAGGAGGGAGGGAATGTTGAGAAAGAATGAGCAAAGGCATCACAGATGGAACATTATAGTAAGTACATAACTTCTTTATCTGATGTTGTCATTTTCATTCCTCCTTGACCTGTGGGACAGAGTCCCCAGCTGCAATAACCCTGGGTGGCCTTCATGGAAGGATATTCCGAAGCACAACAGAACCAAAAGCAGCTCTATTTCTAGACACAATGCCCAGTTTGTAGTAGGAAATGAAGGTGTGAGAATTTGACAATGAGGCAGCCAAACAAATATCATCAATCCAAAGGTAAGCCCAAAAGGCTTGAGAAGCTGCCATTGATCTAGTAGAATGAGCCCCAATTCACTGAGGTAAAGAAACACCTTTGATTCATATACAAATGAAATAAAGTCCCTTAACCATTTAGCTAAGGTGGTCTTGGCAACTGGTTTACCTTTTTTGACATCCAAAAAAGATATAAAAAGCTGGTCAGATTTTCTGAAAGATATAGTTCTGTCTAGATAAAAACGCAACTGTCTATGAACATCCAACAGATAAAGAGTATATTCCCCCTTTGTTTTGGAAATTGGGAAAAATGACTGGTAAGGTGACAGAATGGTTTATATTGTTCTCAGTCACAACTTTGGGTAGAAAAGATGGATTAGTATGTAATGGTACTCTTTCCTTATGAAAAATTAAATAGGGGTATTTAGAGGAAAGAGCTTTCAGTTCAGATACTCTTCTTGCCGAAATGATAGCAACTAGAAAAACAGTCTTCCATGATAAGAATTTCAGATCTACTTTGGCTGACAGTTCAAAAGGACGGTGAACCAGAGCCTGTAAAATCATAGTTAGATCCCAAATAGCTGTTGGATCTTTGACGGGAGGATGAAGAAGGAAAGTACCTCTAAGAAAAGCCTTACACAATTTGGATGAGGCTAAAGATGATGAATTTTCTTCAACATGATAATTTGAAATGGCTGCCAATTGTACTTTTACAGTGGAATGACTGGCCCCCTCCATACCTCTCAACCTCTTAGAGCAAAAAATCTGGACAAAGCTTAAAATGATGGGGCGAGGGGGACAAATAGGAACAGATTTCAAATATTGCTCTTACAAACTTAGAAAGTTGATAGAATAATAGATTTTGCATTAGCATGAATTTTCTGAAAGATGTGGAGTCTTAAACTCAAATATTTGTCATTATTTAATGACTTCAGTCCTCAGCTGTTTGCCAGAAATGTACATATTTTAGGAGGAACACACCAAAAATATGAGGCAAAAATCTGGAGATTCTGTGAAAATCTGTACAGTTGAGAGGTATGGCCCCCTCATAAAAAATATGAGCAAGGAAATCTAGCACTGCTGGAATAGGAGTGGTGAAAGGGTCCAATTGCTGCTGTTGAGCCCAAATAGATAATCTTTTCCATTTGCTCGTATAGATTCTCTTAGTCGAAGATTTGTGGGAGGAGATCAGAATGTTTCAGACTGGCAAATCTAACCATCATTGGAACTGGAGAAACCATGTGGTTAGTTTTAGACCTGGGAGATTGGGTAAAATATTGGGTAAATTTGCAATGATGGATTGGATACCAGATCTGGACGTGGTTCGAGCATTCATGGAGGGCAAATCAGATCAGTCCAAAGGAAGATGAACCGGATTTGCAGAGGCCAAAAGGGGGCAATGAGAATCACTTTGCTCTTCAACATGATGGCTTTCAGAAGAAATTTGAGGATCAAGGGCAGAGGTGAGAAGGCATAAAGTAATCTGGGAGGCCAAGCATGGAACAGAGCATCCATGGGTGACTGTCCATTGGGGGAGATCAAGGCAAAAAACCTGCTGCACTTGTTGTGGGGTGATGCAAAGAGATCACAGCAAGGTTGACTCCATTTGTGAAAGATCATATTTGCCACTGACTGATTTAGAGACCACTCGTGAGGCATCAGTAAGATTCTGGTGAGCCTGTCCGCAAGAATGTTGCACTCCCCCAGAATGTGTGTTGCAGTCAGAAAGTGGTTGGTAGAATAGCGCAAAAGGAAAAACTGCACCAGAAAGTCAATCAGCTTAACTGAAACTTATCCCAAGGAGCTTGAGTCAGTGGACCATGATATTTCTCCTAAGGTAATGGGAGGCATTATGGGCAGGGGAGGAGCCAGAGCTTCAGAGATTAAGCTTTTAAAAGTGGCTGAGTCGGATATGAGGTCAGATACAAAACCCACAGGTCAAGGAAGAATGAAAATGACAACATCATATCTTTAGTTCATGTTTTGCTGTTGGTTCAAAGGGAGATTGAGTCAAAGCTTGTAATAATAAATTTAAATCCCATGGTGGAGTTGAATCTTTAAACGGTGGTCTCAGAAGCAGGGTACCCATTATAAAGGCTTTACAAAGTTTTGAGGAAGCCAAGGTAGAACTGTCAATTCCTATATGAAAACTTGAAATGGCAGCTAGTTGTACTTGAGCAGTTGATGACCCAGCCCCTTCATTAAAGACTGAAGTCAGAAACTCAAGAACATTATGTATTGTTGCTGAAAAAGGGTCCATGTCTTTTTGCTGCACCCAAAAAACAAATCTTTTTCATTTACTTCTGTAAATATTTCTAGTGGAAGCTTTATGGGAAGAAAAAATTATATGATGGACAGGGGAGGACAGTCTAAGTTGTCTAGCTAACCAATGGAAGTGGGGAAACCATGCTGTCAACTTTAGACTTGAAATGTCCTGGTGAATCATGTCTGTCGGGTGAGACAGGAGGTCTGGAATTGGATCCAGAATCCATGGCAGGTGAACTAGATGAGGCCAAAGAAAGGAGAACCAAATCTGAAGAGGCCAATAAGGGGCAATGAGGATGACTTTGCTCTTTAATCGAGATGCTTTTTGGAGAAACTAGGGGATTAAGGGAGTTGGGGGATACACACAGAGGAGACGGGGGTCAATCATGGAGGAAAGTGTTTCTCAGTGATTCTGCTAGCAGGGTGATCAGCGCGGGTCTATATTAGAACATCAAAGTTTCAAAACTTCGAATGTTCTAATATCGACCCCTATTCAGCGAAAGCTGAAAACATCGAACATACAGAATAGTGAATATTTTCCTAGGGAAACAATTTGCTGTTCTAAAACACATACACACAACACAAGCACACCAAACAAACAGCAATCCACACACATACACCTAAAATTTTACACCTAACTCTACACTAAACTATACACACACCACTAACTATCCACTTACCTTAACCCAAACCCTAACCCTAAGGTCCGTCACTATCACACACTCACCTCAGCTGCACCCTAACCCTAACTCACCTACCCTGCCCTAACCCTCACATCCACACAATCGCACACTTACCTGACCAGTGCCCTAACCATAACTCACCTAACCCGCCCTAACCCACACGTCCACACAATCGCACACACACACCTAACCCACACCCTAACTAACCTAACCCACACTCAATCGCACACTTACCTGAACCCAACCCTTAACTTTCCACCACAGCGCTGAAAATACCGAAGCAACAGAAATGGACAACCGAATTCTTTCCCTAGGAAAAAATTTGGTTTTCTGTCGCTTCGACATTTTCAGCTTTTGCTGAATAGGGGTCGATATTAGAACATTCGAAGTTTTGAAACTTCAATTATCTAATATAGACCCATCAGTGCAGAGAACCTGTCACACTTGTTGTTGAGGGGAGATGCAAAGAGGTTGCAGCAAGACTGGTCCCATTGTTAGAATATCTTTTCCACAGCTCTCATGTTGAGATAACAAAATGGACTTGTTCAACTTGTCTGCTATTATGTTGGATTTCCCCAAAATGTGCGCTGCTATCAGAAATCAGTTGGATGAGATCAGCCACTGTCACATTCTTAGAGCTTCTTGACACTAGGGGTAAGATCTGGTCCCTCCTTGTTTGTTGATGTACCATACCACTGACATATTGTCCATCTGAATTGCAATAGTTCCTGAAGGGAGAGAGTATTAAAAGGCTTGCAGTACTAGGAGAACTGCTCTAATTTCCAGGATATTGATATGCATGTTGGCCTCTTTGGGGACCATGTGCCTTTGACTGTCTTACCCAAGACGTGCCCCCCCCCACTCTATCTGGGAACCATCCTTGGTCACTATGGCTTTGGGTGGGGGGGTGAATAAAGGTACGGCCTTGTAATACCTCATTTGAATACATCCACCATAATAGGTCATTTTTACATGCCTAAGTTATTCCAAATTAGGTGGACATAGGCTGGTGTACAATAGACCACTGAGTTGCTAGGGTCTTTTGAAGAATTCTCATATATCTTGCTAATGGTACCAGAACTTTTGCAGATGAGATTGATCCCAAGGCTTGTAGAATCAATTGAGCTGATACAGAAGAATTCTGAATTAGCTTTTTGAGTTGAAATCAAATAGTCTGGACTCATGGTAAAGGAAGGGAAGTTTTTACTGATACTGTACCAAACATAGCCCTTATGAACTGTAGTGTCTGAGTTGGTTCTAGCTGAGATTTGTTGAGTTTGATGGTAATCCCTAAATGACAGAAAATTTAGAGTGCACAGTCTCAAGCTTTTATCAGAAGATGCCTGGTCGTAGTGGTTATGAGCCAGTCATCCAAGTGCAGAAACACCTGGAATCCCTGCAGTATCAAGTGAGCTGCTACTACTGCCATGCATTTGTTAACCCCCCTGGGGGCTATGGTGATGCCAAAGGGCAGAGCTCTGAACTGATAATGACTGGCTCCCAGATAGAAGCATAGGTATCTTCTGGGTTGCCTGTTCATTTTGATGTGATAGTAAGTATCTTGAAGATCTATTGAGGACATCCAGTTGTCCTTGTGCAGAAATGGCAGAATAGACTGAACCATGACCATCTGGAACTTTGTATATTGAACCAATTTGTTCAGATTGCTGCAATCCAAAATTGGTCTCCAGTCCACAGTTTTCTTTGTCACTAAAAAGAATATTGAGTAAGTTCTGGATTCAATTTGGTCTGGGGGCATCTCTTGGATGACTCTTTTTCTAGCAGTTTTTTTTTTATTTCTAGAGCTTCTGCTTTCCTCTCATGGGGTGGAAGATTGGGAATTTTGTTTACTGTTAAGAGAGGGGGAAGGGAAAAGAAAATTATATAACCTTTGGAAATAATCCTCTGCATCCACGTATCTTTTATGTCTAGCCAGTCTCTCTGATGCAGGGATAGACAACCCCTGACAGCCTCCAGAGATGGATAATCAGACATCCTTTCAGGAGCACTGTAGGTTCTGTCAAAAAAAGAATCTCTGGACCCCTGCTTTGGTGGGCCTCCTCTGCTGCACAGGCAGCATCTTTTGTTTGAGTTTTCCCTTCTGCCCCTGGGGGAACTATATCTAAATGGATCTTGGAAAGGACTCTTGGACTTTCTGAATCACATCTTTTGCCCACCTCATTGATTCCTAGAGAAGGTTCTTTGAGGGGTCAAATAATGTACAGTCACTGCAGAGAGGGTCTTTCTATCTTGCTCACACCTGGAGAGTGTGTCCTTCTCCTTAGGGTCAAACAATGAACTGCCATCAAAAGGTGCATTGACAAACAAGGACTTGAAGGGCTCTGCAAAATTACACAAGCACATCCAGGCATGCCTCTTAATGGAAATGCCTAAACCCAAAAACCTTGAGGTATCTTTAGCTGCATGTGAAATCAGCCTCATGGGCAAATTTGTGATCAGCTGAAGGGTAGCCAGCTGTGAGGCAACAGAGCTCTGTGCCTCAGAAGTACTGATCCCAGAGAGGGATTTGTAGAGTTCCTTAAGCAAGTCCCTCTGCAATCTGGTGAAAAGTGCCAGATAATTCAGTGGCCAGAGTGCAAATTTAGCTGAAGCATATACAACCTTCCCAAATGTGTCCATTGCCCTGGACTCTCTGTTAGCGGGATGGAAGGATGAACTCTGTTCCCCAAGTTCTTTCTTTGTGGCCCCCACCATGACCATCCACTGGTACTCCCTTGTTCCAAAACTCTCTTCCTTTTGATGGTGCCAGCATCCTGTCTGTTCACCTGGGGATCGACTCCTTCCTTCTATGCCCACCTAGAGATCAAATCAATGAACTTGTCAGGGGGTGGAGTAACCCAGGAGGTAGATAGGCCAGATCCAAAGGTTTTCTGCAATACTGATTCCTCTTGGGAAGTGTTATCAGTAGACCAAACACCCCTTTGTTTGAGGATCTCTAGAATGTCTACAAAGGAGACATCATCAGGTGATGACCTTGGGGACCCTTGCCCTCATCAAAATTGGTATCTTCAGTGAATGACTCTTGAGGTGAGTCTAAGTGCCTCCTCTTGGACTTTCTCTTCCTAGGGACTTCTTCAGTGCGATGCTCTGGAGAATCATTGGAAGAAATAGGAATACCCTGCTGGGTAGCCTGGTAACTCTGGGCTTGCTATTCCTGTGGAGTAGATTGAAGATGTTCACAAGGGGGGTGGAACCGTCCATCCTCCAGAAGCAGAGAACACTCTAGCACCTCAAAGGCAGAGTGCTCCAGGGAGAAGGAGGCCAATGGAGCTGAGAAGACATGCTTCCTGACCATCAAGTCCCTCTAACCCGAAGGAAGTCCACCTGAGGCAAACGTCAGAGCTGAGTTGTCCAATGCTGAGGCTCTGAGGGGTAGAGATGGCTCCGACAACTTCTGAGTTGACTCTAACACCTCAGACCCAAAAACGGCACTTGGAACTGGTGCACTCAAAGAATGTATCAGAGCCAAAGATACCATAATCTTCAGATCTGACACAGACGGCCCTGGAAAGCTTAGATCCAAAGGCTCCAAAAGCACTAGTTGGATCAGAGAAGGAACAGAGATGGGTTGAGTAGTACTCAAGAAGGCCTCCTGACCCGAAGGGGTAGGAGCCTGGAGAACCCCCATCTGAATCTGTGTTGAGAGGAATTTCCTTATCATCCTATCCACATCAGCTTTTTTCAGGCTCATGAAAGAACAAGGGGATGAGGCTACTGATGGGGAACTGGAACATCGGCATCTTTCCAAGAATGGGGATGGCAGTCTGGAAGGTACAGGATCCAAGGATGACTTTGTTTGGTATAAGTGTTTTGGATCTGAAATTATTGGATATGAGGAAGCAGATCGGACATCCAAAGCTGACTGATCCAAAGATTTAGACTTCAGATCAGACTTTTTAGATAACTTTCGAGCTGGCTTCATTATCGGATCCAAGGATGGAGTAGAAAATCAAGGCAGATCTGATGGCCTTTCCCTGTGCTCTTTCTTGTCCTGTTTAGGGGGTTGAGCCCCGGACAGTGACTCTGAAAAGATCATAGGAAGTAGACCTTTCAGAATGAACTTGTTTTTGTGATCTACAATCTCTTGAGGATTAAATGATTTGCAGATGTCACAGTCAATTTTTAAATAAACAGGGCTCAAGCAATAAATGCACAAATCATGTGAATCAGACAAGGGAAGTTTATGTCCACACTCCTACATTTTTTAATTCCTGAAAGTTTTTCTGCCATTCCATATTGTAAATCTTTCTAAAAGAAGAAGGATACATTTTTTTTGAAAGAAGCTACCGATGATGGTATAAATCAGACGGGGATAAAAATAAATGCCAACAAAGGTATTAATAAATACACTTAATCAGCATAGATAGGGAGGATATATGCACATATATATATATATATATATATATATATATATATATATATATATAAAGTAAAAATTAAGAAACTGTAGATAAGCAACTAGACTGTTCACTTAACTAATTATCCGAACACGAGAGAAGCAAACAAGATCTGAGGTATGTTAGGAAATAGAGCATTATGGGTAAGAGAGGAGCTGGAGAGTTCTAATGGCCACGAGCTGTAAAAAACAGCCGAGTCAGATCTGAGAGTTGGATCTGAACCCAACTGTTGAGGAATGAATGAAAATTGACAACATCAAATAAAGTTGTTATAGCTTGTATTGCAGCTTACTTCACTAAACTACACATTAGTCTTACAAAGCCAACAGTACATCAGCACAGCAGGAACAATCATTTTATCAACAAACACCCGAGGACCAATTGCTACACATAATATCTGGTTTGACCATGCCAGAATTAAAAAGAAAAAAATACTTACCTGCTGCTATCCAGAGAAATTCCAGGATCAACTTTTTCTAAACAAGATAAAACATTGCTTCCTCATCATGTGTATGCTCCATTTTGCTAGGAAAATAACTGTGTCCAGTACCAGTAGCAGAAAACTATTCCCTACACCTTCATGCATGGCCCTTCGCTTTGGAGTGCAGCCTGAACATCTATCGAATCCTGGCTAAATGAGGCACAACTTCTACTTAATCGAAAAAAATCAAAACACTTAATATTCTCATCAAAACTGCTAACTCAAGACTTTATTTTTCTCACAAAACAATACTGAAACTGAACTAGTAAAAACATCAAAACTACTAGTCTTCATAATTGATGACAAACTCTCCTTTGAAAATCATATTCACAACACAATTAAAAAGACCCATTTTAAACTTGGCAAGCCCTACAGGCATAAACTTTATTTCGACATGCCACCAAGTTAAAACTGGCTAACAGTTTACTCCTCCCTTCCCTCCTCTATGGTAGCTAAATTTTCACTAACCTGCATGCATCTCATATGAACAAATTACAGTGATGCTACTACAAAATAGCAAAGTTTGCCTCCAACATGCCAACTTGCACCCATTATTGCCTAGCCATAAAAAATTTACACTGGTTTAACTCCCCCACTACCTACATTACACCCAACTAACTCTCACCACAAATTACTATATAACCCAAATTATTGCCCCTCACTTCAGACTATGCTACAAACATACACCCCAACCAGAAATCTTAGGTCTTCAAATAAACATCTCCTAAGCATATCAAAACCTAACAAATGGGCAGGACAAAGCCTTTATTCCTATACCATTGCCAAACCTTGGAAAGCTCTGCCTTCCTCTATTACTCAAATAGACTCCATAAAAACATTCAAAATCGCACTAAAGCACCACTACCTCAATAATCATATATGTTCCTGCAACCACTTGCTTAACCCACCATAAATAACTTACTGTTACTACTAACTACCAACTAGTACTTCATAACTTCCTTCCACCTCTTTTACTATCGCTATGTTTTGCTTTATCTCAAGATATTATCCTACTACTAGCTATATGAACTGCACTGATAGCTTAATGGAGTCTTTATATGTGTAACTATTTAACTGTATGACTTAAAAACAAACCCACTCGATGTGAATGCTTTTGAATCAATACTTTGATGTTGTATAAATGCTTTTGAATCAATACTTTGATGTTTTATTTACCATTGTGCATCGTCAAGACTTGTAAATATTTTGTTATACAATATTATTTTGTAACTGTAATTGGAGCTTTTCTCCCTGGGCCTCCACTGAAAATGGCCCAGTGGATGTTTCCGGTTAACAAATGTCAATAAATAAATAAGACAGATTGCCACTTAAGTTAAGCATCTTATATCAAAATGAAGGAAATAATGCGCTATTTATTTACTTTATTTTGATGACCAGCTGAATTATGGGTCTATATTAGAAGCCCAAAGATCCGTTTGAGCGAATCGGAAAAGAGCGACACATATTGCACGAATTACATAAACGGCAAACGTCCAAAACCGTGAAATTTGAAATGTCGATTTGTCATGGTTGGCCTGTCTGCGGTATAGATCCGTAAGGTAAGTGTGCGATAGTTACGGACCTTAGGGCTAGGGTGCGGGTTAAGGTAAGTGCATAGATAGTAATGTATGTAAGGTTTAGTGTAGGGTTAAAAGTAGGGTTTGGTTAGTGTATGTATGTGGTTTATTTATTATGTTTGGGTAGGTAGTATGTAGTGGGCAGTGGGGTTGGCCGACTATGACGATTCGAGATTTTAAATTTCATGGTTTAGGGGGTTCAGCGTATTTGCGGTTTGGGCTATGTGTGTCACTGTTGTCGTATTCGCTCAAAAGGGTTTTCGGGTTTATAATATAGACCCCTGAATTACACCCATTAGGCTAAAGAATTGATTTTTGATGATAAATTGACATTTGATTGGCATATTGCTCTACTGCTACACTAGAGGGACATGTGATTGATGAATTGTTATGTGTATTGCTGGCACTTTATTGAAAATTGTCAATCGGTTTTATCTTGTTCTGAAGAAGTCTGTAAAACAGAAGCACTCAGCAAACCAATCTTCTATAAATAAAGTACAAGTTACTGGCATCTTTTGGCATTTTTTTCTTGTTTTGCTTTTTTTTTAATTTATATAGATCTTTCAACTGTCCAGAAATTAATGGAATATCCTACTTTTTGTCTCATATCCTTGCCAGTCTAGTCCTCATAGCATTTTTTGGCTTTTTGGCACATCATTGAGGACTGAAGTCACTAAATAATGACAGTCATTTCAGAGTCAGACTTCATATTATTCAGTAAATGTATGCAGTATTCAAAGTTCATAAAAGCAAAAATTAAAATGTGTCCCTGAGGTTGGGCCTTTGTTCCCCTGATATTTTTACTTTATCCAAAATTCTTGGGCTAAGAGGGCGGGGTGTTTAGTTTTAGCATGTTGTGTATTTGTATGTATATGTGTGTGTGTGTTTGTGTGAGAGCAAGTGTCAAATGATTCCTTCCAACTACATTTGCCTACTATGTGACTATGAGCAAGTCACTTAACCTGACAGTGCTCCTGGGTCACCCCTGAAAAGGGACAATTTGTCCAGTGGGCAACAAACAGTTTTAAAAAATCAGAAAAGACCATATGCAGGTACAGCTTGAATGAAATGTCTGGACTGCTGATGTAAGTAGGACAATATTATTAAATGTACTGCCTGCTCTTCTTTTGTCAGTTGCTGTCACTCTTTTAGCTCCTTGGAGCATGCTCAATGACCAGGTGTATAGCCTTATCAATACCGTAGAATACTCTGATTGATGGTTATCTACAAAATAATTCAGGATAGCAAGTCACTGAGCAAACACTCACTTTTTTTGTCAAAATCTCATTTCTCCATTGCCAAGTTGGCAAGTGTTTCAAAATACTATCTGTTATTTTGTAAATATAATATTTTTGGTAAAACCTCCTTTCTCCATTCTCATGTTGGCATACTTTTTAAAATACTTTCTGCTAATTTGTAAATTCAATATTATGTATGGTTGTTATTGCTCTTGTTAAGGGCCAGCATCCAAAATCCTACTAAATCCTTGATTCGTGAACTCTTCTTCTGTTCCTACATTTCTTTTCACTTTGATTTATAATCTTCTGACTGTGTTATGTATATGAGCCCTAACTGTGAAAGTATACTTTCAAGCCTAGCAATCGTATACCACCTTGTTCTGTGGGGAGAAGCAAAATATCTTGCTTAATTCTTGCCCTCTTTCTGTCCCAAATAAATTCCTTTATTTATTAAATAGAAATGTACCTGACTTGTACATAATATTAAATGAACTAGAAATATTTCCCTGCTTGTACCTTAGTATCCATATCCATAGTCAAGAGCTTCCTTCTTCTTAATTTTTATTATCTTTTGTTTAGCCTTTTCCCACATATCCTTAGCTGTCATAACAAAATTCTTTCTAATCCGTACATCTATGTGTACATGTGAATATAAGCACTGCTTTATCTTCATTTATTTTATATCCTGAAAAATTGAAACTGTCTCAAAAGTGTCCACAACACTGAAATATCAATTTCTGGATTTATTAAGTACAGGATAATATTGTCTGTGGATAAGAATAATTTGGCTTCAGTAGCTAGTTATATGAATTTGTGGGCCCTTTATTTTCTTTGCTAATGGCTCTATGTATAAGGCAAAAGCAAAACAAAAAGATAAGAGGACTACCCTGCCTGGTTCCTCTGTTCAAACAGAACCTGTCAGTCAGGAATCCCACCACCTTGAGTCTAACCTCTGACTCTTAATATATCTTCTTAAGTAACCCCATTATTCCATCAGGGAAGATAAATGCTGTGATTGCCCTACTCATAAAAATACCTTCTCTGCATTAAGACCCACTCCACAAACAATACAGAGGTCTTACTGCACTCTGCCTCCCTCTGGATCATCATAATTCTGTTAATGTTGTCAAATGTTTTTCTCCTATCCAGAAAAACACACTGATCCATACCTGCAGGTTTTGGCAAAGCCTTAGTCATTCTCTTAGCTAGTATAGGCACAAGTGCTTTATAATGATGGTTCCAATTTAATTTTTTTTCTTTATGAAGCTGAATTTAAAGGTGCTTTGCCCTCTGTGGGTAGTGCAGCCACCACATATTTCTTCCAAGATGCTGGTACTGTCCTTACTTCTAAAATACTGTTAGGGAAAGGAGTTTCTGATAAAGCCATAGCAAATAAAAATAGAGGATGCTGCTCTGTGACATAATAGTGTATCACATAGGGACATCTACAACTTATTTAAATAAAGTGGAGTGGTGCTGACTGATTTATTCATATAAAGTGAAATATACAACAGAGTATTTGTAAAATTAGCATGTTTCTGTGATGTTATAGATACTTTTCAGTCTGGATAATGTTTTTAATAGGAAGATTTGTGCAGCAGAGTAGAAATTCATCAAAATATAAGTAGAATTTATTGAACGAATAACTAGATATTATATGAAGGATAATTTTTTATAGAATTTGTTGTTATAGTCTAAAGAAATGCTTCTACTGGTTGATTTAATGTTTTCATTAATATTGTATAATAATTTCTGTCACAAATAAGCTTATTTGCTTTTTAATGCATTTTGCATACATAATCTAATAAGGAGTGCTGAGATAATATACATTTGAAGGGCAATGACATTTTCTGCACACTGGTCCTGTATTACAGTAAGAGTATACAGCTAGAATGAAAGTGGCTGCATCCATTTAATGCAACTAGAGACAGAAAAGTAAGACTGCTTATATGCAGCCATTTACTCCATGAACTAATAAAGTGCCATACAACTAGAATTCAAACACACAGAAAAATCTAACTTATTAGTTTGCAGTCACATATTAGCAATTGCAGGCTGTATGGTAAGCTCAGTTAGCACTTTGTATCATTTTCTTGCATGTTCATATATCAGCCCAAGTTATATTTCTTTCATTTAGGTTTGTGTGTGTGTGAGATCTTTTATGCTATAAACTGGATTGACCATCTGTTATAATCACAGCATTTTGAGTATCATGACCCCAGGAAGACTGTTTCCCAAAGCCCCCAATCCATTTTACTATACACCCCATAAACATCCACCCCATCCAGTCATCTATTTTCCAGACTGTGCCCCACCTTCTGGAAATTCCTGGATCCACCACTGGAATATGATTCAAGGAAGGAACAGCTAATCAAATGGACCTAGATTATAGATTTAGGTGGTAATAATATAGACAAATGGAACAAGTCTATATGTTTATAGACCATTTAATTGAAAAATAATTTCATTTTTTAATAGAAATTCAAGTAAAAATTAGAAATGCCATGGTAGAATAACAGCCACGTTAAACTGATTAAGAAATAGAGTCATTGTGGAATAGAAGAATAAAGCCCTAACTACATCCCAGGCAGAAACTGAACATATGGAATATAAATGGTATGATGACCCACCACTGGACCAGTAATCAAGGAGCCTCAATCCTCACCACTGGCACCAGTGGGGGATGTACACTGGGAGGATAACAGGTACATGCACAGTATTTCCAGATGCAGCTTTTTGCATCAACTGCAATTTCCTTAAAAGCACACAGAGACCACAGCCAGTCCAGGGCTGGTTCCTCTACCTTTCTTCAGATCCCCAATAAGACTCATTACTGGCACAGCTATAGAGTTGGGATCTCAGCTGAGTGGCCAGGCCAAGACCTCTAGCACCCTCTCTGTCCAACCAGTGCTTCATGTCCCCACCCAAGTAGCTCACACACACACACACACACACACACACACACACACACACACACACACACACACACACACACACACACAAACACACTCACACATGCACACAGTCTTAGGTTTGATTTACACACACACACATGCACACACACTCCTGGGAAAGGTTGGCACAGGTTTACCGGCTATGCCCCCTTTTGCCCAGACTATAAGATAGTTATCACTGCCAACAACCAACTCCTTATCAACTACTTTAATGCCCTTAACAAAAGGTGCCTAATTTTACTGTGTAATATTAATATTAATACAAATGGTAGTTTCACAAAGAGCAAGGCTATTAGGAATGGCCCACACAGTGTCACCAAATAAATATACCAGTACTCTTAAAACTTAAATCTATCTACCCAGATCAGCCAGAATGAAAGGTTTAAATATATTTAGTAATAAATAATAAAAGAACAAGAAAATATTCAGTGTAAATTCACAGTGACATCAGAGTTCAAAATCACAGGAAATATTTAAAACAACATTGAAGGACAGTCTCAAATAAATAATGAAAAATGTCTAAACAAAGTTTTGCTATATTCCTGACTATATATAAGAGAGTTGCTACACACTAGAAACTTACTTAGAGAGCAAGGCAGATGTGTGGTGAATGGATCTTGTTTTGAGGCCCAAGACATAATGCAGAATGCCCTGTCTCTCTAAGAGACCTCTCAAATTAATATCTCAAATATTACTGCTGGGATAGCTTGCAGAATGACATCATTTCTTGTCATCTGACTCTATCCCAGATGAACCCCCCACTGCTGGAAGCTTACAGTATTTAGCAACAACCTGTGAAAATACATACACCTCAGACCTTTGGCAGATGCTGGAAGTCATAAAACAATTATATTCCTCCACATTTCAAGACTAGTAATTATTTTACCCTAAAGACAATACATAAAGCTTCTCAGCACATACTCTGTGTCTCTAGCTCATTGAAAACTGAAATATACCATCTTTTATTGTGTAGCCATAAAGTAATTTAATTTTAGCTATTTTTCTGAAGTTTGCTGGACTGAAGTCAACCTTCCAGTTTCCTCTCTTAACATATACATTTAAACAATTCCAGTAGTACATGTACATTTCTGTTCTCTTCCAGCAGGACACAAAGTAGTTACATTTTAAGCAAAAGCACACACATGTCTGTCTAACCCAGTTAGATATACACATGACATACAGTTCTAATACAGCTGTAACATAAGCATCTTAAATCATGTTGACAGCCATAAATTACATATAATTATTTACAAAATTCCACCTAGCTGCGCTGGCAGTATCTCCTTTCATCACAAATGGATTAATAGGATGAGAGTTGATAGAAGTCCTGGACTGAATGGTGTTAATAAGGTGAAGTCAGTATAGAAGATGAAGCATTTTAGATGAAATGGACATGGTTAATGCATTAATGTTTTTATTTATATTTTTAGTTTTTAATTTTATTGAAACTAATTTGATTAATTATAAATTAATTAATACACTGATTACATGATTAGTATTTAAGATGTCAGGTTCTGTTTTTATGTGAAACAACTTGAGAAAGCATTTGCAAAAGCTTGGAAGCTCATTGTGATTTAATAAAATACTTTATCTGTGTTTCTCTATGGATACTGGAGCCGCTTTCTTTTCTTGTTTCATTTTACATCTCAGGTGATCCTGGTTCAATTAGTAGCTTAGGTGTCTGAGGTGGTGGCAGAAAGGGATGGGCTTGTTCATCCTAGGAGGAAGGGTGTTCATCTAGGCATTCCTGTGGGGAGGAGTGGTCCATAGAGGGGAATGGCCTTTAGACACAGAGAAAATGGGGGCAGGGGGGACAAGAGTTGGTCATTACAACTCCTATGACAGCAAGGATGATGTGTGCCCCCAGGATGCCTTAATGATTCTATCTGTCCCAACCCTGGCACAGCAAGTTCAGGGGATATTAGGATGGGTAGGAAGACCCAACATAGGGCACTGGGATGAGCTGATGGTTGTCTGTGTGGGAGTTGAAAAAAGATAAAAAAATGGCATGGATACTTTTGAGAAAATCGCCAACAACAATAAATAAAAAAAATGATCTGGTACTAGAGCATCCCTGAGGTGTGATATTTGGAAGTCAAGAAGAAGTTGTGAATTAAAACGAGTAAATAATGTAGGATAGAGCAGAAAGGCTTTCTTTAAGCATTTCAAGTTTTATGATTGAGATGGTGCAGCCATAACTTTGCTAAGTCTAGGGAAATAGTATTGTAGAGGACAACAAAGGAGCCGGTAGATATTTCCTGGAGCACCTTTTTTTGGAAATTGCACAGGGAATACTAATTATAGGTGAGTAAAATCAATGCAGAATCTTGACAACTGTTCAACCATGCCAAAAGAAGATATACAGTACGTTTTGAAAGGAATATGGGTTGATGCAGCAGCTGGCTCTGGTGACCTCATTGGCTACTTTTTTTTTTTAAATAAGCCCAAAGATGGTACCATGTTAAACCTATGTGATCCAGCAAAGTTCACACTATGGTTTCATTCTCAAGATTGGGAAGGAGGGTGTAGTTGTTCCTGTACTGAAAATCAGTAATGCCAGAACAGCTGATAAATATAGGCCCATTAGTGTAACATGCATAACAGGCCAATATTATGAGAAAATATTAGAAAACAATATCTCTCTGGCTTTTAACTAGAATTAGACATTAACAAACACTGGCTTTCTGCAAGAAGACCATGTCAAACCAATTTATGATAGTGTTGGGCTAATCTTACTGACAGTATAGATAACAGCCTGTTAGTAGACATTATTTATTTATATCTCGAAAAGAATTTTGACATCATTCCACATAATTCCATATTACTAACAAAGGAGAAACTGAACATAAACAGTTCTATTGTCAATAGATAAACAAACAGCTACATAATAGGAAATCCAATGTGAACATTAATAATATTTACTTAGAAACTGCATTCATTTAAATAAGGTTCTATACTTGGCTCCTTATTTAATATTTTTATGACTACACAGTAGCACAATGGCTCAATAAATTTGCAAATGACTTAAAAATAGGCAGTGTGATGACTGATGTATATGAATAAATAATATTAATGACAAAGAAGCAGTGAAAGAATTTTAATAGCTCCTCAGTCATAGCAGACTGCCAGACCTTACTATGATAAATAAAGCCATATAGAACTTTACCTAGATGAAGTGTTAGATTGGTCAAACAAGAATAGCCATGGATTTTAGGGTAAAAATAATCAACTTAAATTTGATGGCAATGTGACCTCAGTAATTAGAAAAAGTTATGTTATATTATTTTGCACACTGAAGACAGCAGTTTGTGTGAAAAATATTATTCAAACCTTCAAATCAATGATAAGGTAAGGCCCATATATGAATATCGTGTGGGCCTGTATATTAAATATATCACAAGTGAGGCAACTGGAGACAGAATTTAAAAAAGCCTTGCGAAGACAAACTGAATAAATGTGAACATTATGCTAAAGGGAATGGTTAATAAAATTGTGGTTGCATTTAATTAGTTACCGACTTTTAAGGGTGACCTAATTGTAATGTTTAATGCATGTCTAATGAAGTGTTGGCATTGATCCAAATGACTCAAATATATACAATCAAATTGACATGAAAAATAATAATTGTCCTGATACAGTTCCATATTTTGGAACAATGATAAAAAAGAGGAGTTTTTTTACATAAGTTAAGCAAAACTTAAGCATGCATTGCCCACAAATGTTAGACCTCCATTAGGTGACACTCGTTGATTGTTGTAGCAAGCACCTCAATAACCCAACCTAAGGTTGTGAACTTGTGCAAGTGTAAACATTGTAATGGCAGGACTGCAAATCAATAATCTCTTTCATGAAGAACAGCTCTCTTAGGATCTAAAAGTTGACTAACATGGATTTAAGACATGGCAACATTTTTTCTGATGAACTCAGAAAACTGGCAGTGTAACTGATTTTGATCTAGATGACAAGCCTGCATACAGTAATAGTTACAAATATGAATACTCATGAGCTAGTTCCTACAACCAATGCACCCTTTTCAGCAATACACCTAAAGGGCAGAGGGTGGGATTTCAAACAATGTACATCAGGTACCAAAACTGGCTTACAGATTCAAAAATGTAGAACAGCATATGCAGTAGTCTGTACATTAGCAACAGGAAATGAGAAGTGCAGAAAACAAATGCTTTTATGTCAGAAGACAAAATATATCTGGACAACCTGCTGCTTATTTACAAGTATGGCATTATAGCCATAAAAAATACCAACTGTAAGAATAATTCTGTATAGTCTTATTAGTCACACTTTAGTTGAAACTTGGGCAGCTTCATTCAATTTATCACATTCGCAGATTATAGCATTATCATTTTATATATCAAATTATGGGGCAAAATAATACTGTGATCAGTTGTGTCTGTGCAGTTCCAGATTGTTTTTTTTTTCTCTACAGTAGTTTGATGGCTGATGTGGGAAGTGAAGCGCTGCCTATAATTTCTTACGGTTTCCTTTTTTGTTATTGGACTTATGCATGCATATTATATTTATACATTTTCTTAGCTTACTTGTTAGCTTCATTTTGGTATTTGGTTATTTTGGTGAATGAAGTTATTTATTTATTTGCATTGATGTAAACTGCTTTTTAACACTTTGATACCTGCTTACATGTTTGATGTTTGATTTTTTTTAACAGTGTGAGTTCTGATGCTTTTTGGTTTCATTTAAGCAATGTGTCATCTATTTGGTGTTTTGACTATTTAACTTTCATTGAGGATCTATCTTCTGATGTGAAATAATCTAACATATCATTTGGAGATAAGCATGATTTCAAACACATGTAAACAGTTTTCTCTGTGAATCATATTTTCCAGAACATGGGGACAAATAGATGATTTCTTATAAACAGGTATTACAATTGTCTCTTTTAAATGAGATGGAAAAAGCCCAACTATAAGAGATATCCACACTATCTGGAAAACACATGGGACCAGTGACTTAAGCAAGATAGCAGCTTAGCAGCTTCCTTGTTTATCATACAATAGGTTGAATTGACAGAGAAATTCAATATCATGGTCTCCTTGTACTCAACATTCCTAAACTTAGTTCAGCAACAATCATAAGACCCCAGGACAAGTCCATCATCAAGTCCTATCTGTCATAAGACCACACCTGAATCATTCTGCCACTTGACGTACTGTGACTGGAAAGGGCATTCAAAAGGTTTCAAGACATGATGGATTGCACTCTACATCCTTAACCCTGTATAGGCTTGCAGGATGACTGGTTGGTGGAAAAATGTCAGAGGACAACAATTTGCCTGCTTAAGTGATACTTGGTAGATTGCAAGGTGCAATATCAGCCTAAGCTTGCCCTAAGAAAGGTATAAACTTTATATTTTCATTCCACCCTCTGTCCCCGCCATACAGCTTGCTAAGCTCTTGATCATATGAGTAGTTATGATTCACAATAAAAACAGAACATGTATATAATGGGGCACACAGGTCCACAACACAAAAGGATTGATTGTAGACTTGTTCCAATATATTTGGACTTTCTTCACTTGGATCATATTGAAACTGATCCAATACAGGTATTAGGCCATTACTAATAGCTTTCCTTAAATTGCTGAACTGTCACAGTGTAAAGTGACATAAATAGGAAGAGCCCAAAGCAAAAAAAAAAATAGATTGAATGGTAGCTATCACTTGAAACCGGCTCTACCTTCAACTAAGATATAGTCCATACCAAAAAATACCAAAATACCATCTCAAGTGAGTGTGTGCTAATATTTTTATAGCAAAGGAATCAGAACAAATTCACAGCCCTCAGTTACATGAAAAATATGTAAAAAATTCTTTACAAGTGTAGGGGTTTTATCATCAACAAAATTATAAAACTCAACAAGAACAAGCCAGTTTTGGCGACCTACCATTAGGCTAATGAGGAAATCAAAAAACTTCTGCAAAAAAAAAAAAAAAAATGATTACAAAATTAGCTAGTAGATGGCAAACAAGGATATGGTTGCAATTTGCTCCTTCACTAAGTATATATTCAGAGGATTTGGCGATTCCATTTCAAATCTACAATGAAGTGTAATGGTTGTACCATCACTGATATTACTCCACATAGTCTACTGGATAACAGAAAAACAGCTAAACTCCATCAATCTAGTTTTCTGTTATAAACTTCAGGATGACCTTACCACCAAAAAAGCAAGTCAGAATCTATGCCTGTCTTGTTAAATATCAAAGTGGAATTTGTAAGTAGTGCTATAGGTAAGGATATCAAAGCGAAGGATCTTTTCAGAGGTCAATAAAGTGATGTTATTCTTCCTTGGTGATGTCACTGATGGGATGCAACTTGTAAATCTAAGAAGTATCCTCTAGAGCCACACAGAGCCAGAAGAATTGGACTTTCTACCATCCAGCTTACCATATGACTACTAAGGATACACAATCAGTTACAGCAATGTGTGACGGATAGTGGATCAGGGAGTCTATAATGTCATGGAAATCAAAACTGATCTATTTTAATTAAGCTTGGGGTTGCTATCAAGAGAGTCAAAATGTGGTATTTTTCACAAACTGACAAAAATCAGGCAATGACACTGGGAAATTCCTCTGCTATAAACTTAAAATTCCCCCTCTTCTCATGCAAATTTTTTTTGGGGGGGGGGGTGGGCACCAAGTTGGTGGCAGGAGGAGTGTGGCTTCTGTTTGCTTTTTAACTATTTTATACATAAGCAACTTTGTTGTTTGAAATAAGCATTTGCTTTAGTTCTATTATTTTATTTGCCTTTTGTTTGTTTTGTTGTTGCTTGATGAAAATAAGGTGTATATAGTGTCATTTAAAACTTTGTTATTCAGGTCCTTAGACCATTATGCTTTAATTGTTACTGGAACTATAGTCAATTGTTTCAGTATGGTAACACCAATAAATACATTGCTTCATGTGGAAATTAGAATCTTAATCCTAATATATGCTTTGTATGACAGGTGATCTTAAACACTGTCACAGTATATACTTTGAATATAAGGGTCAGCTTTGTTTAGAATAGCCCATACACTTCATCAGCTGCTTAGCTTGAAGTGGGACAAGTTCCAAGTGGTTTGTAGATAATTAAATCTATGGTGTGCATGTTTTGCTAAAAAGGAAATTGTTACTAATGAGACAGAATGTAGAAGATTACATTATTTGAGAAGCTTAAGTATGAGGGGAAATAATGCCTTGTGAGTTAGATGCTATGCAGTATAAACATCATCCTAAATTTGTGAACTTCAGAAGGGAGGAAGGCTACAGCTCATCATGATTTCAATGGGAATAAAAAGGATTTTGAACATATTAACATTTTTCTGATGATGTAAGAAAACTGACAGTGTAAATGATTCTGTTTTGGATGAAAAGCCTGCATACAGTAATGGTTACAAATATGAATATTTGTGATCTAGTTCCAACTACAATTGCACCATTTTAGCAATATACCTAAAGGACAGAAAGTGGGATTTCAAGCACTTTATATCAGGTGCCAAAAGATGTTTGCAGATTCAAACTGTAGAAAGGCATATGCAGCAGCCTGTACATTTTCAGCAGGAAATGAGAAATGAAGAAAACAAATGCTTAAATGTAAGCAGGACACAAAGTATATTTTTACATCCTGCATTTTATTAGAAGTAGAGCATTATATCCATAAAAGTACCAACTGTAATAATGATGCTTCTGTATAGTTTCAGTATGTTTTCAATGAATATCAAATTAAGTTTTTTGGGCTATGGGATAGCATTTATAGCTGTTCACATATCTTCACATGCAATCACTGAATAATATCACTGCACTTATTTATATAAGTGTGAATACACAGCGCCAATTTCATAAAATCTTAGCCTTGCAATGAGATGCCCACATTAAGTTCTCATATCTTAAGCAGTATAAAAGAGCTAAAAACCACCATGAGTGTGTGCATGAGGAACTGTATGTATGTAAAGTCACAAATTCTTTGGATTATTTTCAGTAAGAGGCTGTGGGTTTGAGCCTGAATGGATTTCTCAAGAGCATCTATAAGAAGCTGCTCTGAGCTGAGCTGAGCAACACCGGTCCACAGCTGGCTCAAACTGTTTTAATGTTTTTTTTTCATGTACTGTAAAGGGTGTCCTTATATGAACACCCTGTTTGGGCTTCTGTAAGGTTATAAAAGGAAAAATAAGAAACCTGAATAGGGAAGAGAGAAGACAAGGAACACACACGAAAGGAATACATTATGAGGATCATGCAGGAGGAGATGGGACAGGGTGGGGCACTATGTTTTTGTGGGGAATAGGCTCCCCGTTTTCCAAACTTTTGGAAATTTGGGAAGGAGTAAGGATAGAATATGTAGGAGAGAGGGTTAGGGAGGAGAGAAGGAACACATGAACATAAATGCCAAACAAGACAAACAGGAAAACAACGGTGGGTTGACATGGGAGAATACGACATGCAGATAGCAGACAAGCACAAAAGAGAGGAGCAGAAGTAGCAATAACCAGCTATCACCCTAGTCCAGAAGACCTCAGTTATCCCCCCAGGATGACCCTGAACAGGGGGATCTCTATATTATGAAGGAGGAGGTCTCCAGTAGCTCATTGGGTGGGGCTGACCAGATCATCAAGACTTGCACCCAATGGAGGGGAGCCACCATGCCCGCATCCTGTGGAGCCATCTCTGGGTAGGCATGGGGAGGTTGTGAGCATTCTCTCACCTGGGAAGCAGGTGGCTATTCTGCCCCATGGCAGTGTTCTTTGAATCTGTAGAAAAAGTATCATAAAAGGGAGTGAGAAAAAATGAGAAAGAGAGAGAAAAAATGAGAGAGAGAAGTGGAGATGGAGACAAAATGGACTCGTAAATGCGTCAATTTATTTAACAAAATGAAATTAAACATTCATTCAGAAATTGCTATTAAGCAATGTTACACATTTTCACTTCATGAAAAACTGCATTCTGAAAAATATTTTTGGATGGCACTTGTTATAAATGCTGTTATGACATATACTATAAATCACTGTTTTATTATTTTATGGATTACTCTACCAGTAAAAAGTGATAATATTACTCTGTCAGTGACAGTTATTGATGCATAATGTATTTCTTTGCACTTCGGTAGTTATTATACTGGCTCTGGAATGATGGTGTGACTGTGATCTATCAGATAGAAACTTGGTGTTGCATTAATGAATGGAACTTTTTATTGGGTTATATTTTTATATGACATTTCTTATGTTCTATACTTATGAGAGCTCTGCAAAGTCTCACAGTTCTCTGTGGTGCTGGTTTCCATTATGTTATCCCCTCAGCCATGGAATATGGAAAAAAAGAGAAAAAAGAATGTTGCTTACTCACTTCATTTGTGTGTGTTGTGGCTGAAAGCAATTCATTAGTTACAATCAAGTTGCCTGATTTTCATCCGGTTCAGCATATGGGTTGTCAGATCCAACCAGATCAGACTTCAGGAACCATGAGTTTCTGAGGCTCCAGAGCTCTGACTCCTGCCCTACCCATATATCCCTGTACTATACCCTAATACCTCAGATAGAGCTTGCCCCCATCTAAACAAATAATTAACAACATGATAAATATGATAATAGTTGCAGTAAGATAAAGAGAGGGAGAGAAGGCAACTGTCAGAACACAACTGTTAACAGACAGGGAGTTGAGTAACAACCACCCAGTTACCCCAAAGTCATATGTGTCAATTTGGAAAGGGAGAAGGAGGTTGAACTGGATGAAAATCAGACAATATGGATCTATTGTTATCTGTTGTTATGGTAAGTATCTTTAGTACCCTATATTGTCTATTTTCATCTGATTCAGCATATGGGACAGGTTCTTCAGGGTCCTTCCATGCTGGTGAGCCATAAGATCAATGAAGGGGTTCAATGGGTGGTACCACTCATGATGATGTTTGGCTGGAACCAGAAGCTTCCAAGAACACTGACTTGCCAGGTGAAGGATCTTGGGTAGGCCATACTCCTTTCTGCTTCATCAATTCAAGGATCTCAATGAAGGTGACATCTTCATAGGAGGAGCGAAGAGATGCTTCACCTTCATCAAAATCAATGTCTTCCATGAAGAACTCTGGAAATGAATCTATGTGCTTTTGCTTGCATGTCTGTTTCTTGTGAACTGTTTCTTGTGGGAGTAAAGAAGGTTCAGGATCAGACTGGGAGCTAATATAGCATGGAACCTCAGAAACCCATGGTTCCAACTGTCCTTGTCTGACAAGAAGATGGGAAGAAGAGGCAGAATCCTGCTGGGATTTGGCTGGAGCTGAACTGAATGGAGAACACTTCTTAGGCGTAGCTATGACCCTATGAAAAGCCTCAAAGTTTGAAGCTGCAATTGACTCTGAGGACATATTCTTGTCCAAAGACAATGGGGAGCTGCTGGTGCCAATGTACCTCAACCCAGAAGATTATCTCAAACCTGAGCTGTTGAGAGCCAAGGCTCTGAGAGGTAGGGATGGCTTTGATAACATTGGTGTCAACCCCACCCCTTGAAACTTGGTACTGATGCTTTGGGTCTAGTATTTCCTTGATCTGAATGCATCAGTGTTGAGAGAGATAAGGATGCTGTCAAGGTTGACGTAACCAATATTGTTGGCTCTGATGAAGGCACCCTGGTGCAGGATGGAGCCAGAGTGATCTGTTTCAGAGTAGGGTGGACCTGTACTGGAGAACTAAGAGGAGGGTATGTTGGACCAATACTCAGTATGTTCCTAGTGGACAGTACAGCAAGAGCCCCAGGCTGGATCTGCATTTTGAGAAACTTCCTCATCATCCTGTCAACATCCTGCTCAGGAAGGCTTTAGGATGGCCTGGAACAAGAGGCTACCAAGGGTGGTCTAGAGTATCTCCTTTCTTGGAAAACTGAGGAATGGAGCCTCAGGATCACCAATTCTGGCAAGAACCAGGGCTGAAGAGAAGAGGAACAAAGCCAAGGAGCTGTCAGTTCTGACCACAGAGACAATTTTGGATAAGGACTTGTCCAACTTTTTGGTTGGAGAAACAGTGACATAAGATAATCCTGTGGAGGTGAAACCCCTGCCTGTGGGGGGAGTAGGCCTTTTACAATAATCTTCTTTCTTCTGGTTTGTAGAGCTCTAGCACTGAAGGAAGCACAAGACTGATAATCTGCATCTAAGTGGACAGCATCCAAATGGTAAACACTAAACAAATGGGGGTCTTGTGGGGCAGCGTGAACTCACATTGTGTACAATACTTAAACCATTGTGAGTCAGACATGTTGAAGACACAACACTCAAGTTTGTGAATCCTAATCACCACAGCACTCAAAAAGTAGAAAAAGTACCACATAAAAAGTATTTAAAAATACAAGAATAACAATAACACTGTTATCTAATATTATATAGTAATATTATCTAATATATCTAACTACTTAAATAAATTCACTATTACAGCTAAATCTATATACTAAAAATAGTAAAGTCCTATCAAAAAGGAACATGCTAATAATCACACTTCTACTAAAATAATAGAGAGTATAAAAACTCTTCATAGGGAAGGAGGAAATGCTGGAATCTAAAAAGGATACACACTAATATATGAGCCCTTCAGAACACAAAGTCTTCATCGGCAAACAAGATCTGAGTTATTAGGGTGGAGTACAGAAAATTGTGATTAGGGGAGGATTTAGAGCCCTGGACCCAAAGAAGTTTCAAAATTGGTGCAGAGGTCGAATCCGGTCTGATCCGACAATCCATGTGTTGAATCAGATGAAAATAGACAACACTGGATCCAAAGTTGACGGGGTCAAAAAGCGGTCATCGCAATTATTTTTGGGACTCCTTTTGACTTTTCAGAACTACCCTTGATGTCAGTGGAAATGGGTGAAATGCATAAAGGAACATTCCTGTCCATGGGAATGAGAAAGCAAAGCATCTCTTTTCCAGGCTTGTTAGCACAGAGTTCTGGTGTAGCATTTGTTGAGTTGTTGGTTTTGAAAAGAGGCAAACGGCTCTACTTGAGGTGTTCCTCACAACTGGATCAATTCCTGGAAGACTCCCTCATTCAATTTCCATTGATGAGGATCTGTCCTAGCCCTGTTCAGCTTGTCTGCCACTATGTTTTTAGTGATGGAATGTAGGAGGGTTAATGTATGCTGAAGAGCTAACTCCCAAGCTATCACTGTCAGCCTGCACAGAGGATATCACCTTGTGATAATTTCTGTAATTAACAGGAGAGGTCCAGGAACAACAGATGACATTCATGGGCTTTGGTCTCTCTGAGGAATCTCACAGGTCTTGTACATTGAAACTGTATCCATAGTTACAGACTGACTTGGAGAAAGAGGACAAAAGGTGACATCTGCATTAGTCTGTATTTGTAGTCTCCACCACAGCAGTTCCTTTTTTTACAAAGCCCAAGATTGATAATCTGAAATTCCAGATGATGCAAATGTTGGGTCCATACATTTCTTAGAAACCATTGAATCTTTCCCATCTGTAACCTGGTGAGAGGAATCATAAGAATCATAGATGTCATGAACCTCAGAATCCAGAGCTACTTTCTGGTTGAAGTCTATGACTGAACCTAGAGGCTCGGGAAATTTTCCAGATAAAAATCCACCTCAACCTGTGTCAAAAAAAAAATTGCTTCAGGGTGTCTATAAGACTTCTTAGAAAGTCAATCCTGCATGACAGAGTCAAAGAGGATTTCTAAATATTTATCGTGAATCGTAGATCGGTCAGAAGAGATTAAACCCATATTAATGGATCTTGATATCTGGGAAAGACTCTGCATAGATAAGTAAGCCATCTAAATAAGGAAAAATGTGAATGCCATTCAGTCTGTAAGGCATTATGACTGGAGACAGACACTTTGTAAACAGCCCTGGAATAGTAAATAACCCAAAGGGTAATGCAGAGAACTGATAATGTGACCAAGACACAGAAAAATCTGAAATTTGGTTATAGGAATGTGATGGCATTTATCTTTTAGGTCCAATGTTACCATAAAACATCCATGGGGAATATGGGATAACAGACCCTGAAGTCTCAACATTTTGAATTTTGTAATTTTCACATACAGATTTAGGAAAGAAACATTTAGAATGTGTCTCCAAGAAGACTCTTTCTTTGGTGTTTGAAACAATCTGGAATAGAAGCCCTTTCCCCTTTGAATTAATGGCACTGGTTTGAGGATTCCCAGGATAAGTGCTGAAGAACCTGAGGAAATAATTCTGTGTGGTTTAGAGAGTGAGGAGGAAGTCTCTTGAAAAGTCGTGTTTGCATCCAGTCCCAACTAATCCCTTCTGAGCTATCTTTAACACCCATCAGCCTGTCACAGTCTGCTGCCAAAGGGGGAATGTACAGAACCAGTTGGTGAGACAAGTTTTGAGGCACAGGGACAGCAGGAGAGGAGGAAGGGGAAAGAGTGCTAGTATAGATATTTTAAAGGTGTGGACTGTAACTTTTAAGGAAAGGATCCTTGTTTCTTAGTGTTCTTCTCTTGCCATCTCTTCTTGTTTCCCTGTTTAGCTTGAGAAAGCAGGGACTTCTTGTTTTGTTTCTAAGACATGAGAGAAGATTTATAAGATTTGTAAAGGAGAGCCTGAAAAATCTTAGAAACTCCCTGAATTAATTTTCCTCTCTCATCAAATTGTTTGAGGACCTAAGCAGAAGATGGGGCAATTAAAACCTCCTTATCAAAAGCTGAATTCAAAATTCAAACTTTATCTCATCAAAAACTTTTGATTACATACGCATGCGTACCTCCTCAAAACAGTAGTAGAAGTAGAGGCCTTAGACACTGTATCTTCCACAATCATACACACTCCTTAAGAGATTTTTAGATACTTGAGAAATGCTTGAAACAATAGAATTGAGAGCAGCACTCCCTTTCGGGGGTAAGGGTGGTAGCGAGATCTCTAGGACTATCTGTACAAAAAAAAGCATAAACTTCCACATACAGGTCTAATAGTTAAGAATTCTATACTTCAAAGTGGAAGAAGGAAAAAAAAACACCTTACCAGATTTGTCCAAAATCTTCCTGTCCTTGTCCACAGTGAAGGGTTGGATAATACCATGGCTCCTGTTCTCTACTATCAAACATATAGAGATTGCTGCAGTGTCAGACCTGAGGTGAGAAAATAAGTACATGTTAGTTTGAGAAACTTTGTAAAACCTATCCTTTTTTATGGATTGACAGTTGTGAATCAAGGTTGTTACAGGCAGCATCATGTACATCCTCCAAGCCTGGTACTAAAGGAGGAAAAAGCACAGAATGAGGCATACTCACTTGCAACATATCATAATGTCTCATTTCAGGTGGAACATCCACTTGTTACCATAAAAACTCCTCATTTATCCTGGCAATAATCTCAGAAAAAGAATCTTCTCCAAAGGAGGTTGTGAGGACCATGTTTTCTAATCTTCAGAGATTTCAGCTTGAGAATCTGCAGGAGACAAAGCCATGTTTCTGTCTATGTCAGAATCATCTAACATGTCTTCCTCAGGAATGTTTTTCACGACCTGATTTGCAGTATTGTCTTCTGTGTACCAAGATTGACTGTTTGGAACAATGTTTTGGCTAAGGTGAGAAAATCATCTTTACTTATATATATATATCATGTCTTCCGATGAACAATATTTAACCTTTTGCTTTTTTCTTTATGAATATCCTTGATGACTAAGTAAGTAAAGGAACATTTGCCTCATAAGAGGTCTCTTCCTCCTGCCACATACAGCAACATCCCTCAATATGTCTTCACGTTCCAGTAAAGATGGTTCTCCCATGCCCAGTTTGAAGAATGGAACAGCTGAAGTGGAAGTGGCTGACCCCAGGTTCATGCTGGCTAAAAGAACTACACCAGAGGAAGCTGGAGAGGGAAGAGAGTGGTGTAAGGAATGACTGCTAGCCACTGCAAAGTCACCCTCCACTGGTTGAGGCAAAGACTGAGCCCACAGAGTTGGCAAGACCTCTTTGGTAAGTTTTTTTTTCCTTCTTTCTAGGAACTACAGAGGTCAGACCAGTAGGAATGGGGTAGGTGCACATGCTTTGACTGAGGAGAATGCTTTTCTACTGTAAGAAATGCTGAAATGAGTCAGTTGGAAGGTAAGCTGTCAAATAGTTTGGACAAACAACAGACATACTTTTACACACATGCAGGGTCCCCACAATACTGCAATGACTAAGCAGTGCACTAAATTTCATGTCAGAAACCCATGTTGTTGTGTCTTTCGGCTTTTCCCAGTTAGGGGTCGCCACAGCGGAACTCCGGTCCGCTAATGATTGGCAGTAGAATTTTACGTGCCAAGTTGCCAACCCTGATGCACAACCTTCAAGGAAGGTACGCCCATTCATGCATGTCTCCACACAGAAGACACTCTAGCTGAGAATCGAACAGGGCAATGTCTTATTGTGAGGTGACAACGCTACCGCAGTCTTCATGACAGAAACCCATACAAAGTAAATTTAGTCTGAAATAAAAACACAGCAGGGAAGTTGCAAGTGCATGAACACAAGCACTACGTAACCCTAAGTATTCCCTGCCAAATAAAACACTTTCCCACATAAAGCTTTTCCTTAAATCATAAAAAGTTTACATAAGCAGTACATTTAGACAGAAAACAAGCACACAAATTAGTTGAATATAAAAACTTCGGTCCCTGACAACGAACTTCCAATATTAGAGAAATACTGTGTTTCTTAAAGGGACATCTGGTAAAGAAATATATAATATTTAATTTTTTTGCGTGGAAGGGTTCTCAAAAGGGGTCTTGTGTGTCAGAGAAGGGCTGAAATTCTGGCTGCCGCTCTTGTGAAGCCACTGAGCTGCTGCTTTACAAGGCTAAAAGAAAGTACTGAAGATTTTCCACTCTGAATGGTGGTTTTCCCTCCTCAAAACTGGTCAGTTCGTAGTCAGAATGAAAGAGTTGGAGGATGCCAGAGCTTTTAGAAGCTGTCCGGTTGTTGTGTCTTGGGCATGATCCAATTCATGGAAACTAACGGCTACTACAGCAGTGGGAATGTTGAACATCTAAGCCTGCTTCTAAAAGTTTTAGGTGTAGGAAATGGACAGTCTACACAAAACTGCATGGCATATTCCTTCCCTACGAAAAGAGACAGGAAGTGTGTTGATGTTTGCAGGGAATCTGTTGACCACACAAATACTTGCCCTTTCTCCCAGACATACTGTACATTCTAAGAAGAATAGATAGTAATTTCTCACAAAAAAGAAGATAGTCCATAATGGGGTACTTTTCTGCCTGCTTGATAAAAAATAATCAATTACTGAAACTGAACTAGAGAAATCATAACAAAGAGTGAGACTTTCTCGCAGTTTCAATGACAAAAAAATTCTGATTTTTGGCAGGGGAGGTGCCAAAAAGCTTTGGAAGCTGGCCATATGTCCAGTCCTTGGCAGGATACCTCCCATATACCTTATGTTACTGCAACAATGTTCTAATGCTGAACATCACCTGCTTTTCAACCCTCAATCCCTACCAGTATAACTAGCACTTGTTCCACTTAATCCTCATCACTGAATAAATGATGACTTGCTGATACCGTTAATAAAACCAACATTTCTACTATTGAAAAACAAGAAATTTCTGATGTTCAGTGGAAGCTGACCATGCATACAAAGTGCAGTCCACATATAACACTGCAGCCATCAATTATTATCTCTATAACTGTTTTTTCCACTGTTACTAAGTGAATGTCATAGTCCACTGTTTTGGAGCAGACAATGCCTCTTTGGATGAACAGCTGTATATCACATATGAGCCTGCCAGAGGGGTTGCTGTTCTACTGCCATTAGCTGACCACCATCAATATCATCACTGGTGAGACAAATGATAGATGAAGCTACACTGCCACTGTTACTGAATGAATGTGGCAACTGCACCACCAGAATGATGAGTAATCATATTGTGCAGAATGCAGCAGGCTGTAAACATCCTGCATCATGCAGCAGCAGAGTCATACTGAAGGGCACCCCCAGATTTATCCACGGAACAGAAATGGGCTTTGAGCAGGCCAAACAGTTGCTCATTTATTATTTATGTCTTGGACAGGATGTTATTGAAGCTCTTTGGGGGTTATGGACTAGTGTTATTAGCCCAGGTTCATGTGGGTTGCCTGCATTACTTGGAAACCAAACAAGGAGGGAACACATAAAAAGAAAGGAGGGGTGATTACTCAATAGTACCAATACCATTCTACAGATACTAAAATACCTATGGTTAGCAACATTAAAATGCTTTGCACTCACCAGCTAGGTTACCATGAGGAATCCTTCCATGCAGGAAGAGGAGGTAGAGTGAGCTTGCAGGTCAAATATGGGTATCATGGGCATTGCCAGGATGCTGGGCCAACAATTTGGTGATGTGGTCTCATGTATCACATACTACTGGAGCAGATGATGGAATGGTAATCCTTCCTCTTCTGTTACTGTTACTTTCCTGTGGTACAGATGGGACCCTAATGGCAACATGGTTGCAATCTACTGTACCAAGCACCTCAGAAAAGCATAACATCACATAGAAAGCATGCACAGTACTTGACTAGTCCTGAAGTGACACTGGGAAGTAGATGCACTGATCTATGTATGCCAAGAGTATGTCAAGAATCTGCTGAAGTATCCTTGATGAAGAAGCCTGTGAGATACCCAGTGTATTTCCCAGTTTGTCTCCGAAAGGTACCTGAGGCAAGTATAGTGAAAGTCATACATACCATGGTATACACAGGTATAAGAAGACCACACTTTCTATCCAGTTCACATTTGTTGGCCATACAAACTCACTAAAGGAAGTGCTATGTCCTTGTCCACTCTAAATCAAACTTAAACTTCCTGAGCAGCAAGTTCAGTTGGGTCGGCCTTTGCATATATGTTCTTCTTGGCTGGCAGACCCCACCACGAAAACCTGATTTTGGTGTGACTGAGATGAACACCTCAGAATGGGAAGCAGCTAAGCTAGCAACAAACTTAAGCATCTCTGCAAATGTCATAGTAGATGAAAAAGGCACAACTTCTCTTTTATAAGCATCATGCACATTGTACAGATGCACATCACAAAGCAGCTATGAACTGTGCAAAGGCAGGAAGGGATGGTTATTTAAATAAGACAATCACAGGTTGTTCACATACTCCTCATTTACACCTCATTATACCTTAATTTGCATGCTACATTCTCAGATACTCGAAACCACTGCTCCTATGTGCAGCTGGTGTCTCTGAATTGCACCTTAGCTGAGCTTAGAAGGAGCAGTGGAAATTCCCTTTATGTCTAAACAAAATGACTGATACTGCAGTTTGCCTTTAGTAGCCCCAAGGGTTTATTCATTTAGATGATACTTCAAATGAGTTCTAATTGATTATACGAAAGTATAATTTGAAAATGGACACTGCAGATATTTTCAGTTGATAATTTGTGATGAAAATAAAACAATACATTGCTATATTTTATTCCTTCTGTCTGTTCGGCTATAACCATGTTTGAATAGATAGCAGAAGTTGTGCATGTGATCACAGTTGCAGTAACATAAGCTATATGGGTTATAGCCTTGCCAAGGCTATGACCACCAGCCAGCTTTTAAGGCTTCACGGTGTCTTCCAAGCACCAAACTGCCACTAACTCGAGCAGAGCCACATAAAAAGGCAATTTCAGAGTTTTATGGCCTCCCAAAGGGAGTCTAATAGCCCTGAAAGGAACAAATGCTATACTTCTAGAGTCCATTCCTTTCCAAAAAAACAACAGATGAAGCCAAATCACGGATAAAATGAATCGTAACCTTGCCTGGAAGTAGCTTGTCATGGTGAACATAGCAGAAGGAAATAGCATGAGATAGCCATCGTAAAACTAATTTCACAGTAGTTGTTATTGAGTCTTTCCTTCATAGCGCACAAACAGCTGATTGGGTTTCCTCAAGGATTTAGTTCTGTCCAAGTAGTACCTGAGCTGCTTGTGGACATCTGGAGTATGTAATATTCTTTCTGTCTTGTTTTAGGTTCTGAAAATAATACAGGGAGATTGATATCTGGCTTAAAGTTAACTCTGAGACAACTTCAGGAATAAAAGAAGGATCTATTCTCAAATAAACCCTGTCCTTATGGAAAATGAGGTAGGTGGATTCATGATAAAAACTTGTAATTCAGATACTCTTCTTGCAGATGTCCGAGTAATGAGAGGCACAATTTTCCATGTTAAAAACCTCAAATCAGCCTGATGAGCTGGTTCAAATAAAAGTATCAATTTATCAAACACAAAATTAAGATCCCAAGAAAGAGACACCTGTTTCCTAGGTGAGTGGAGTAAAACCCCTTTCAAAAACTGTTTCACTTGAGAACCGGAAGACAGAAGGGAATCTAATGGCAGGCAAGCAGATATGACTGAAAATGAGTGTCAAGAGAGGAATAAGAGAGGTCAGAGGATAGCAACTCACACAAATAATAAATACACAAAGACCACTGGGCCTTAAAAGGGTCCTTGTTCTTAGAATGGCACCAAATAGATAATTTCCATTTACCCATATGTGATATTTTTAGCAGCATATTGTTTTCACCTCCTTTAGTACCTGCTGTAGATCCTTAGAAAAAAATGTGCCTACATTTTTCAGATTGTAATCATCCAGGCAGTAAGTTGACATGCTATCAGTTTGGGGTTTGCCAATCAACCACTGTCTTATGTGAGTAAATCATGTATGTGGGAGGGTTGTGGTAATTGCCCTTGGTCAACTGGAGAAGGGAGAACCGCTGTTGCCTCATTCAAAAATGAATCACTACCTACCATAATCTTTGGAGAGTCCTACTGGATCTTCTGAAGAACCCTGGGTATCAGTGAAAAGGGTGGAAAGGCATACAGTAACATTCCAAGCCACGGGAATGAGAAGCATCTATCTCTGAGGTCTGCTTACAAGGAATCCTGGACCATAATTTCTTTAACTGTCTATTTTGCAAGGAGGCACAGGTCTATTTCAGATGTTCCCCACAAGTGGATTAATTCCTGGAAGACCTCTGGGTATAGTTTAATTCATTAGGGTCTGTACTGATCCTTTTTGGCTTGTCTGTCTCAAAATTTTGCTCTGATGGAATGTATGAAGACTGAACAGTCAGACCAAACTGAATTTCTACCTCCCAGGAAAACACTGCAAGTTTGAAAGGGAATAAGATCTAGTACACAATATTTCTTTTTGTACCACATCACTCTGGTATTGTCTGTAATGACTTGTAGAGGTCCTGCAGACCAGAGATGATTTAAGGCTTTTAAACTTCAACAATTGCCAACATCTCTTTGACATTGTCATTGTCAATGACATTGTCATTCTACCCTTTTTGAAACTCCTCCACAAAGTCTGAAACATCTGTTATGACATACATGGAGGGAGACTGAATGGAGAAGGGGAGACCTGAACTGAGAGATAACCGGCCCAGCTACCAAAGTAACTCCCTTCTGACAAACCTCAAAACTTGAATCTGAAAACATAAGGGATGAAGTATGTTGAATCCAGACTGATCTGAGGTATCACTGACTTTTTTCATGCGAAGTCTGGCTAGGGGAATCATGGGAATCTTAAAATTCTCTGGCATAAACCTGAGCTTGGCTGTCTTCTTCTTCTTCTTATTACTACTATAATTATCAGTCTTATTCTTTAATGACATTTTTATATACTAAATCAAGTAGCTCCAATCAGGCATAAAAGGGTTGAACATAACTTCAGACCATGGCTATCAAAAATATCAAAGAAGGGGCACCAGAGATAAAGCCTGGAGCACATGGCTTAAAAACAAAACATAATCCAACCTATAACCTTTTAGTGAACTCAGAAACCATACCAAATTACTCACAAGCTCTGATAAAAAATCATTCTATACCTTCTACAACTCCCACTATCACAACCCAAAAAGGTTTTAGTCCACCACACATGATCTACTTAATCCAGGACATATTCTTCAGCCATCCTCTGCCACCACCAACACAAGTGACTCTATTTCTAACCAATTCAATTCGCACTTTATATATATTGTCACCTCATTTGGTAATCATTAAACAGCTAACTCACCCATCCTCTCCACTCATTCTCCTTCACATGTCCCTTTATATCATTTTAACCCATTTCCACCTCTGCCATTGGAAAACTTATTTTTAACTTAAAACCAGTCATACTTGTTGCAGATTACTTACCAGCCAAGTTCATCAGCGAGGCTTTTGACTCCCTGGCCTACCCCATGTCTATCCAGTTAATAGATATGTAGAAGAAAAATATGCGCCCAATATCTGGAATAAAGTTATAATAATTCCTTTACATAAGGGAGGAAATTGCACTGAATTCAATAACTATCGCCCTATAGCCATTCTCTCACCACAGTCAAAAATATTGGGGAACTGTATCCAACTGCAACTCATCTTAACAGACAACAGTTTCTTGTTTCTGCTCAGCATGGGTTTAGGCCATATAACAGCACCACAATATCTCTCCTGACTTTTGTGAACAATGTGAATCTCCATAGGGATACTGAAAGCCTAGTCTCTCTTCTCTTTGTTCACTGACTTGTCCAAGTCATTTGACATTGTATCTAATCAAATACTGCTTCAAAGGCTTTCCTCTATAGGTCTGGATAGTTATTCTCTCTGCTGGTTTGCAAGCAATAAAATGGTAGAAAAACAGTTTTCCTTCCTGCCTATCTCAAAAGGCTCAGTTCTAGGTCCTATACTTTTCAACATTTTTAGTAATGACTTACACACAGTTACCAACATTGTCACTCTGATAGACTATACTAATCATCATTATCTTCAACCATCCTATTTTCCCATTTTACATGGAGTTGGGATATCACTGCAACATTAGTCAATTTGGCCAAATCACCTAGAGCCAACGTTTACACTGCCAGGTGTCTAGTCCTGATCTTCACTGCAAAAACCTTATAATGACTGTAGAATTGAATACCGTTATTGCACTTATTTTCAATGCTAAAATGTTTATTTTATTTAGACCTTTTCTCCCTGGACCTCTACTGAAAAGGGACAAATTTCTAGCCTGGTTGGACTTCCCCAGTTAGCAAGGAATAATTAATTAAATAAGTTCAGGGAGATTTTCTTGTACTGTTCTGCTTTCCATTGGAAGAAAAGCTCTACCAAGGGATGAATCTAGAAGGCATCCCAGAAAAGAACTAGTGATTGAGAAGGGACGAGAGATGCTTTCCACAGTTCACTTGAAATGCCAGACTGAGCAAGAGCTTCATGATCCATGTCAGAGTATCCTAACAACTGGAAAATGTGTTTGTAAATATAAGACAATCATTCAGATATGGAAAGAAAAGAATGCCTTGCAACCTACAGCGAACAGGTGCTTTGTAAAGTCCCTTGATCCAGTTAGCTGACCAAATGGTAACAGAGAGAATGGATAATGTGATCAGACACAGACAATCTTAAGAAACACCTGAATTCCCTGGAAACTGGAATGTGATAATAATGATTTTTAGGCCCAGTGTTATCATGAAGCTGCAGGGGGGTACGAGAGGTAACCGGGTTTGAAGACTTAACATTTTGAATATGAGAATCTTGACAAAAATAATGAGAAAGGGGAAGTCTAGGACTGGTCTACAAATTCCCTCTTTCTTTGTTACCAGAAAAAAATCTTTGAATAAATATACTTACCCATTTGAGCTGAGGGCACAAGTTCTATCATCCCCCTGAACCATCATTTGCTATAAAATAGGAGGTAACAGAGGCATCTGGTTTACAGGATGAGGAATAATATCTTGAAAATGAGGAAGAAATTCCCATTGTCATCTGCATTCCTGTTAGACAAGTCTCAGAATCCACTCGTCTGAAATAATAGGTTCATAGCAGATTACTAGGCTATGGATTAAGAGCCGTTAAAAGCCTAACTAATATAACCCAATTCTACATGATATATGGTCTGGAAGGGCAAGAGGATGGCATAGGTTTATGCCTATGCCTTGGGTATTTTACAGATTGCCCCTGTCCATAAGGGAAACAGACATTACCCCAGGTGTGAATTAGTGATTCCCATCCATTGATCCAAATTACTTTTGAAGAGGGCCAGTGAAGGGCTCTGCTTAACATGAATAGGAAGCCTGTTCCAAAGAAGAGGTAATCTCTGAGACACATATCTGTTTCTCCAGCATGTTTTGTTTGAGTCACAGACCAGGTTTAGATCCCTAGATTGGGTGACCCTCATGCGGTTTTTCTTGTGGATGTGTAACAGCTGCACCAGGGCTATATTTGTGAGTGCCTTGTAGGTTAGGCATAGGTCACCCCTTAATAGTCAGTGGAAGACAGAGTAAAGGGATAGGGCTTTTAGTCTATCCACATAGGACACATTGTTAACAGCCTGTATTTTCTTTGTGAGGAGCCTCTGAGGTCACTTCAGCTGATGTAAGTGCCTAGTCAAGTACATGCCAAATGGCACATTGTACTCAATTACTGGTATAATGAGTGTTGAGTACAGTGAGACTATAACTTCCTCGATTCTGAATGCCATACCTTTACTTATATGCTATGCCACATAAAAGGACTTGCTCACCACTGTGAACACATGGCAAAAAAGTTCAGGTTGCTATCTATGTACCTAGATCTCTCACCCCTGAGTCTATTCTTAGGGATGTGCTATTAATGTTATAATTTGCAGAGGTATTTGATTTCCCATAGGGTATGATAATGCATTTTTTCGCATTTAGTTTCAGGCCATGGCTCTGACACCAATCAACTGCCTGATTTAAACCCTCCTGAAGGATATCTACATTATTGGGGGATTCAATTATTGCCCCCAGCATTCAGTCGTCAGCAGACTTTGTCATCTAGAGGCCTTTCACATTAGCCCTGACTTCAGAGAAGTATAGTCTGAACAGGAGTGAACCCAGCAGTGAGCCCTGTGGCACACAGAGCTGGATCATGGTCAAATGGGGCTCTAGGCAGGGTAATGGATCAGGTTCCACCCCCTACAGCCATTCCAATGTTCCATTACTCAGCTATTTCTCCCCAGTTAGCATAAACACTGTTCAAACCTCTCAGTGTGCATACTGCTTTCTACTTTACTTTATTTTATTTATTTATTTATTTATTTGACACCAGGATTGTCCGACTGGACACCAGGTGTCCTTTTTCAGTGGAGTCCTGGGGAGAAAAGCTCCACAAGGTTAGAGAATAATTTAATAAAAAATAGTTGACAAAGTTTAACAATGCTTAATAGTTTTAAGAATTAACAATAGTCTAGAGAGTTTGATAAGTAGTTAGCAGAAAATTGAAAATTATAAAAATAGTTAACAGAGTTTATCAATGCTTAACAATAGTTTAGAGAGTCTGACAAGTTTTTAGCAGAAAATTGATCTTAAAAACATTTATAGGTGATGAGCATAAGCATAGTATATATACAATCAACTTCATAGAAATAAGAGTATACTAGATAGTTACACTGTGAGCTTCTACAAAGATTACAGATGTTTAGATTTGATTTAAAACTTTTATTTCAATCTTTATAATACAAACACTGATAGACATTTGCTAAACAAAACAATACAGTCTCACAATGAAAAGACTGCATTAACAGTAAACTTCACTGCCTTTGAAACTCACATTCATTGAAATGGCATTGAAACCCACATTCAAAGAAAATGCCTTTGGCCAATGGCAGATAAAGTTTACCTTTGGGCTGGTTTCAAACTGTAGCCCCTTGTAACACAATTTAGGACCATGTATACATGCATATGTTCTTTGAAGCACCTTCCTGATGGTATTAAATTGTATTCCTTGTATAATACAGCACCACTTGTTTGAGTGTGTTTTAAATACATAGTTTTGAACATTTTTCCGGTAAGCAATGAAACAAAACATATGAACCAACAATGACAAAACTGCCTCATTTTAACCATAAAAGACCACTCAGAATTCTGTCATAACAATCCACCAATATCAGTCAATAGGCACAATCTCTGCAGAAGTAAAAGTAATCTGAATAATTCCACATTGAAAGAGATATGTAACTAATGAAGAGGTTTCTGCTAGCAAACAACTTTATATTTCAGTGTTTCATCAACAAATTCAGTGCCTGCTGCCTTTGAAGAATAAATTGCCTATGTTACAAAAAAAATTGGTAAGCTGGTGATATTGCAATAGGGAATGGATGGCAAACTAACAACAGTTTCATAGTTACTAGGCATCTCATCCAAAGGAAGACATAATCAGGACTGCAGCAGCCCCCCAAAAGTACAACAAAGTATCAACAATTCTTCTACATGCTGCTGGAGTATAACCCATAGCCTTCTGTATCAAAAGGTCAATATGCTATCTGTTGTGCTACTAACACTGCTTTTAAAATCTATAGCACAATAGTGATGACCATTTGCTAAGCAAAACAGCTGCATTTGTACGCAGACTTAGCATGAGCAGTAGTAAACTTCTCTTCCATTGAAGCTCACAATTCCTTGAAAATGCACTGAAGCTCACAATTCCTTGAAAATGCACCTGAAATTCAAAAATGCATTTGAAACTCAATTTTTTTAGCAGCTTGATAGTTGGGGTAGAGGATTCAGGCTTTTGTTTCCTGTAACTAAGGTACAGGGTTTGAGCCTGACCAAACTGAGTAACCCACCATCCCTAACTAGTGCATTTCACAGACACAGACACACATGCACACATACACACACACACACACACACACACACACACACACACACACACACACACACACACACACACACACACACACACACACCTAACTCTGTCCATGACTGCTGTGGGAAGAATCAGGTCCAGGCAGCAACTGTGTTGTCTACATTCTGCATTGGAAAGCAAAATCTTCTTGTATTTAAATTCAGCATGAGGAACATAGAAAAAGGAAGAAACAAACAACAGGTCTGCACAATGATGACACATGGACACAATAGGTGTGGCCAACCTGACACAGAGGGTGTTCTTAAGAAGAATGCCCTTAAAAAACATGTACATTTTTTATTTTTTGTCATTAAAAAAGTAAATGTGTCAGCCCCCTTCCCAGCCAGAGGGCTCAAAGCGACTGCCTAGGTCACCTAGTGCTGGATCCGGCTTTGGTGGCACATTACTAGTAGCTGGCCTATTGCTGGATCTGGATTCACCCACTTTAACAACATCTGACCTGTCCATGAGCCAGTTGGCTAAACATCTGGTAACGTAGGGATTTATGCCCTGTTTCCATAGGTTTATAGGTATTTACTAGACTAACAACCACAAGGGCCTTTTTAAGCCTAGCCATGCATCCCACATCTCTGACAAGTTCTGCTACCCTTGATAAGTGTAAGCATGGGCCTGGGAGATGAACCATTTACAGGTTACCTGTGTCCATTAGAGACATAGGTGCCTAACCAGGGATGAATTTCTGGTTTCCCATCCAATTGGGTTAGGGAGGAGCTCTGCTTCACATGGATGGGGGAGCCTGTTCCATAGATGGGGTGTCTCTGGGATACATACCTATCTCTCCAGCAGGTACTATTTATATCACAGGCAAAGTTTAAGTCTTTAGAACAGGTGATTCTGGTGCTGTTTGATTTTAAACAATTCAACCACTGCACCAGGATTAATGACAATGTTTCTATTGCCCCGGATTTATAAAAACAGTTGTTTTAGGGTTAAGTATTCTTCTGGGTCACAGACCTATATTGTTTTTACTTACAAACACATTTTTCATTGATACATATTTTTATAAATTTGATAATGGTGGTGATTAACTTGTTGGTTTTGGATGGATTTTAACTCATCTTGAGAAACTGTGGTGTCACTAGACAAAGTACTTACGATTTCTATATTCTTAGTTTGCGACACTGGTTTTATGATTTAATATTTTACATTTATAGACAGCTTACCTGTTGGATTATGTTCACAGTTTCTGAACTCGCTAAGTGTATATTGTTTTTAAAACTGCAAATAGTACATTTTATCTTTTATACAGAGTATACCTGGTGGACTACGTTTACAGTTTCTGAATTTGTTGTGTATGTATTCCTTTTTTAAAAACTGCAAATAGTATATTTTATCTTTTAATGTTCTGCTTCTTCAGATGTTGTTTATTTTGTCAGTGATCATTACTATTTGTACTATTCATCATTCATTATGTAGAGCTTAAGTTCCACATTTTTTTTACACACTGTGACTTTAAATTTAGAAGCAACTGGTAAATTGAGGAAATGAAGGGTGTATAAAAGGAAACTGAACTTTATAATCAGGTTTCTGAAGAAGTCCCAAGTACTAGGGATGAAAGCGCTTGACTTGGTTTATGGTTTTTATCTCTTCTATCGGTGTTTGCCCAAATAAATACGTGGGGTACCTGGAACAGGATTTGTGAGTTGGATGTTTGCTTGTTTGCCAAGATTTGTCACTATTTTTTCATCTTAACTGGGTTTGGGCCTATTTGTCAAGTATAGCAACTCCCTTCTGATTCCAGGGCTGTGTCACTATGTGAGGTTGTTTGCTTTAGTGGTATTTTTATGCTTCACATTTCCACAATGTTTTTCTGTTCCTAACTAATTGTGGAAATGCTGCTCTTCAGGAAGTCTAGTTGCTCCCAGAGTAGTGCAGGATTGGGGTAAAATTCTGAGGTAGTTTTTATAGGGAAATTTCAACTTCTGGTGATTACGTATATATAAGGCACCAGCAACCCCTACTGAGCAAGGCTTATATATGAGCAGAAGAGAATAAGTTTTACACTAGCTATTCCCTAAGACCAGTCAGGTAAGCACACAATAAGCTTTTCACCAGCAATTCCCATCTCAGATAGGTGCAATCAACACTCTTCTGCCACAAGAGTGCAGACTTTGATCTTCTTAATGCAAAATGACTGGTTTAGAGCCCAAGTGTTAAGGAACCACAAACAGATGCCTAATACTAAGAAAAACTAGATACAGTGTATTTAAACGCAGAACAGCAGCCATTACAACAGTTAGAAAATGCAACTGTAAACTTTAAAAAATGTAGAAAAACAATAAATAGAAAAGAAACCTTTCACAGTGAAATGAAAACAAGTGATGCAAGTGCAAAATGATACTTGATTTCATTTTTCTTGCCAAGGCTGGCTTCAAATGTTAGCAAAATCTCTCAAAATCTTTGGTGTCGTCACCAAATGATGAGCAGCTCTAAGTAAATGAGCAAAGACTCGCTCAAACCAGAGACTTATATACAAGCAGAAAAAAGCAGGTTTCACTCTAGCTATGCCCTAAGGCTTATCAGGTAAGCACATAATAAATGTTCCACCATCAATTCTCAATTTGATGTCACTGTGGAAGATAGAAGCCTAGACTGAGAGAAAGAGTTGAAGGTTTGCCAGAATGGGAAAGGGGAGGAGATAGAAGAGACAAATCGTCATTTTGACCTTTTTGGACTGTTATGGTTCTGTGAGGGTCCCCCCTTCTTTCTTTGAACCTCTTTTCCACTGATTTTTGTAATTTTTCTCATGAGAACTTTGCTGAGACTGCTTACTCCATTTCCTGGAAAAGAATCCTGAAATGGTAGAAAAGTTTTTACTTTTTAAGTTTCTGCTTTTCTTTGCGGGAAACTCCCTAGAAAAAGACCAGACCAAGACAGGACGATTAACCCAGAAATCAGACACCTTACCCAGACTAAGTGGTAAGGCTGAACAGCTCCTTCCCCAGTGGCTGATAAGAGTGATTTTCCCTTGCCCATAGACAATCCTACAGTTGCAGAGAATGTGCCTTTGTCCCAGTCCATAGTGGCTTGAAGAAATATACTGATGGGATTAGGACCTACAGATGAATGGTCTGAGGAACCAGAAATAGCCACAGCAGAATTATCCATCAACAGCTGAGGCAGTGATGGAGACATATGGACACCCAAAGACTCTCTAACAACTTTCTTCTTTCTGAGGGGGAAAGTAAGAACAGTGGAGACCAACAATTGCTGATCCTCTCAAAAAAAAAAGGGTCTGAGTTAAAGCTTTTCTCTGACAGTTACAAAAAACAGCATATCATCCCCATCCAACACACTAACTCTACATAAAAATATGGGATATAGCATTATTTAAATACAGGGTGTTTTATGGTTAAGGGTTTTGCCTTTTTACTGCCAGTACCTTACAAACAGGTGGGGGCAGGGATAACAAGCTAGGCTGGCTAGGCTTGGCAAGGCTGGCTAGCAAGGGCAGTTAATCTGAACTAATAAATAAGTTCACACACACTTCACACACTTTTTTTGGGGTTGGGAGGTGGCCCTAAGGGTTTTGCCTTACAAACACAAGGTACAGGGTTTGAGTCTCACAAGGGATAATTGGCTAGGCTTAAAATGGCTCGCAAGGGCAGTTAGCCTAGTACTAACCTATGAACCTATGAACCTATGTAAATAGATTTTATTCAATAAGTCCAGAAAAGAACTACTAATTCCTAAAAGAAACACTGCTTGACATATATTAACAAGTATAATGCTGACATGGATGGAGTAAATGACAAACAATAACTGGCACCTGCTATATAAGGATTGGGATGTTTAGAAAATTTGTGAAAAATCCTACGTGACTCGTATAAAAAGGACACTTAATTCAGCTAACAACCTTGTATATCCCCAGGAGATACAATATGAAGGTTCATGCAAGCAACTATTTTCTGGGCATTAAAATGTGGACATTGCAGGTGATGTCTGCATATTATTGTAACAGATCATTTTGTACATCCTGTTACTTCATACGTTTTTCTGCAATCAGTATTTTTGACTTTTATCATCACCCATATGGTAGATCTGGCTAAATGGATGTGTGCTAAAAGAAAAATAAATAAACAAAACTGAAAATTAAAATACATCTCAATGGCAGTACTCAGTGACAGGCTATTTGTATGGTAGTATATGGTGAAAGTTGTAAAAGGCAGGGGTTTAATGGCAAGTGTAGTGGGAGGCCATGTTTGAAACATGAGAACATTTTTATCTGATTTTGAATGAGTTGGAATGGTGAGTATCTTTAAATGTATGCAGTACAGTCTTGTTTAAATTGGTACCAGGTAATTTGAGTATGTGTACATGTCCTTTTAGTTTATTTTATGGAAGGCTATCTCATAGGGTGCAAGCTTGACACCCTTAATGGTGGCTGTTTTCAGGTGGGAAAGATTGCCCATGTGTTTACAAAAGCACATCACTGAATGTTTCAGAGATATAATTAATAGTGCAGTTAAAATGCTTTGGCTTTCTATATTAAAAGTGGCCATGGTGGGCACATGTTAATTTCAAGGATCTAAAAGTAGTACAGAAAAACACTTACAGGGGAGACTGGAGCAATGGCTTTCTTGTCAGAAACTAAATGGCAATGTCACTGTTGTCAATGGATTCAACAACATAATCAGTGCAGTCCCTTTCTGAAGCACAAATAAGCAAGACTATATTTAACTGAATTAAGATTTTTCAGTTGGATTAAGAAATCATTTGATTTTTATTATGGCAATGGGTTTTTAGCCAGATTATTTAACAAAATCTTGGAAACTGAGAGGATGCCTGAGGAGTGGAGAAGTGTGTTGGTACCGTTTTTTAAGAATAAGAGTGATGTGCAGAGCTGTAGTAACTACATAGGGATAAAACTGATCAGCCACAGCATGAAGTTATGGGAAAGAGCAGTGAAAGCTAGGTTAAGAAGGGATGTGATGATTAGTGAGCAGCAGTATGGTTTCATGCAGGGAAAGACTACTACAGATGCAATGTTTACACTGAGGGCCTTGATGGAGAAGTATAGAGAAGGTCAGAAGGAGTTGCATTGTGCCTTTGTGGACTTAGAGAAAGCATATGCCAGGGTGCCTAGAGAGGAGCTGTGGTACTGTATGAGGAAGTCGGGAGTGGCGATGAAGTATGTAAGAGTGGTACAGGATATGTATGAGGACAGTATGACAGTGGTGAGGTCTGCGATAGGAGTGACAGAAGCATTCTAGGTGGAGGTGGGATTACACCAAGAATTAGCTCTGAGCCCTTTCTTATTTGCAGTGGTGATGGACAAGTTGACAGACGAGATCAGACAGGAGTCCCTGTGGACTATGATGTTTGTGGATGACATTGTGATTGGTAGTGAGAGTAGGGAACAGGTTAAAAAAACCCTGGGGAAGTGGAGATATGCTCTAGAGAGGAGAGGAATGAAGGTCAGCAGAACTAAGGCATAATATATGTGTATGAGAGAGAGGGAGGACAGAGAAATGGTGAGGATGCAGGGAGTAGAGCTGGCAAAGGTGGATAGGTTTAAATACTTGGGATCAATAGTTCAGAGTAATGGTGACTGTGGAAGAGAGGTGAAGAAGAGAGTGCAGGCAGGATGGGGTGGGTGGAGAAGAGTGTCAGGAGTGATTTGTGACAGATGGGTACCAGTAAGAGTAAAAGGGAAGGTCAACAAGATATTAGTGAGACCAGCTCTATAATATGGGTTGGAGATGGTGACACTGACAAAAAGACAAGGGTCAGAGCTGAAGGTGGCAGAGTTAAAGATATTAAGAGTTGCACTGGGTGTGACGAGGATGGACAGGATTAGAAATGAGAACATTAGAGTCAGCTCAGGTTGGATGGTTTAGAGACAAAGACAGAGAGGCAAGAATGTATTGGTTTGGACATGTGCTGATGAGGGATGATGGGTATATTGGGAAAAGGATGCTAAGGATGGAGCTGCCAGGTAAGAGGAAAAGAGGAAGGCCTAAGATAAGATTTATCGATGTGGTGAGAGAGGACATGTAGGTAGCTGGTGTGACAGAGCAAGATGCAGAGGACAGGAAAAAATGGAAACAGCTGATCTGCTGTGGCGACCCCTAACAGGTGCAGCCGAATGAAAAAGAGGAAGAAGATGCATATATATATATATATATATATATATATATATATATATATATATATGTATGTATATATATATATATATATATATATATTTATATATATATGTGTAAATATATATATATATATATATATATATATATATATATATATATATATAAAACAGAATTTAGAATTTTTAGTGGGATTAAGGAGTTATTTAATTTTTACATATATGTGTATGGGTCTACTTTAAAACAATGAAATCTCATAATGTTGAAATTCATAACATTGAGACCATAACATCGAAATTTCAAAACACTGAAAACCCAAAACAATGAAACTTCAGAACACTGAAACTTAGCTTCATAACATTGAAAACTACATTGCACATATAAATAAGATCCCCTCCACCTATAACAACATCTAACTAGCAAACACACTTTCTACTAGGTTTCTGCAAGGGGGCAAACCCCCTGCACCCTTCATGTGGAGGGGTCTGCCCCCCCATATCCCCCATAAATTAAATATACCAACTCCAAGATCGCACTACAGTGTAAAAAAGTTAATTTCCTGGTTCTCTATTAAGTAAGCAAACGCTTAATATAGCGAATGCTGTTTAATCGACAGCTAAATGTCGAAACGGCAAAATCCCGAAGACACAGAACAGCGACTTTTTTCCCAGGGAAAAAAATCACTTTACCATTTTCAAGACTTTGCCATTTCCTCCACTGTGGTGCGATCTTGGAGTTGATATATTTAAGTAGGGGGTACCTTTATTTTGTGTTTTTTTTTTTTTTTTTGGAGTTCGGAATTTTGTGTTTTCATTTTTTTTGGGTTGATTATACAGCGTTCGCTATTTTAAGCATTCACTGTTATAATATAGACCCTAATTTCCTAACCTCAGTGTATGGTGATCTCAATACAGTGAGGTTAGGAAATAATTTTTTTCCACTGTAGTGCGATCTTGGAGCTGGTATATTTAATTTACGGGGGGGTGTGGGGGCAGAACCCCCCACTTGTGGGGTACAGGGGGGCTTGCTCCCCTGAATAAACATAGTATAAAATGTGTTTGTTAGTTAGGTGTTTTTATAGGTGGAGGGGATGTTATTTACATGTGCGTTGTAGTTTTCAATGTTATGAAGCACACGTTCAATGTTCTGAGTTTTCATTGTTTTGGGTTTTCAGTGTTTTGGGATTTCAATGTTTTGGTCTCAATGTTTTGAATTTCAATGTTATGAAATTTCATTGTTTTGAAGTAGACTCATATGTATACACACATATTTTATATACATTTTGTATGTTTATATCTATCTATCTGACTTGTTTTTCATGCATTACTGATGAAGCATCTGAGTACAAAGTGTTAAAAGCTTGCTATTTTATACCTGAATGGTATTGTCATTGTGTTATTTATTTATTTATTTTAGCCAGAAAAAAAAACTACACTAAAATACCATCGGAACAACAGGTGAGAACAATGGCATCTAATAAAGTTTGTTTTGGACTGCTGATTTAGCACTTCTACAGAAACCAAGAATGGCAGCTCATATTATGTAAACAGGGCTATGATAAGGGGATAGATAAATGGAAATGTAATAAAAGTGTGCAGAAAAAAATAAGCTAAGTATACAGAAAGAATCAAGATGACAGAGGGCACATAAATACCACTGCACTTTCACATGATATTATTTTTCAGTAGATAGTCTTCTCTGTAACATTCATTTGAAGAAGTGTAACATACTTTAAGGTTTTGTTTTATCTGGAGAACTCTGAAAGAGCAAATTGGGTAAGACTGAGAGACAAAGATCAGTTAAGGGTACAAAGAGAGGCTGGTGTAACAAAAGAGCTTATTTTATCTTTAATTATTATTTATTTATTGGCATTTGTTTACTGGAAAAGTCCACTGGGCCAGAGGAGCCTATTTTCAGTGGAGGCCCGGGGAGAAAAGCTCCACAAAAATAGTATAGTAGTTCATAAGATTCACATATATACACACACAGTATTATACAAACAGTATTATACAAAAACATGAAAACACTATACAAAATCAGAATGATGCAGTTCAGAAATGCATACAACTAAGTAAATGTATTATTGTACATTTCAGGGTACTATAGTGGTAAAAGCAGGCTTGTAGAAATATTTATAAGGTGATCTACGAGTAGTGAGGCATGGTAAGATGGTAAGGCACACCCCCGTAAATTAAATATACCAGATCCAAGATTGCACTACAGTGGAAAAAAAATAATTTCCTAACCTCACTGTATTGAGATCACCATACACTGAGGTTCCAGAACCATGGTCTAAAGCTAAATGCTAAAAGGTGTATAGTCATACCCTTTGGCAAAAACAATGTGCCCACAAATTACCACATAGGTGGTAACCCATTAAGTACAGAGAAAGTAATTAGGGATCTGGGGACCCAAGTTGATAGCAATCTCTCCTTTGACAACCACATTGCCAAAGTGGTTAGAAAGACCTTCTACATAGCCCACCTCATCATGAAAGGATTCACATCTAGATCAAGAGAGGTAATCGTGCCCCTTTATTCATCCCTCATCAGGCCCATCATAGAATACAATGCCCCCTTTGGGATGTACCTTACCTGACACCTGCAGCAATTAGAAAGACCCCAAAAGTGCCTCACCAGGAGGATCAAGGGACTCAAACAGATGCCATATGCTGCTCGGTTAGAAAAACTCCAGCTCTACTCAGTTGCATACCGCCTACTTTGAGGCGATCTATGCCTGACATATAAAGCTATGTCCAACCCAGAATTAATGGACATGCTCCACCTCAGTAAATCTAAATCCCTTAGAGCCACGTGCTCGAGGGACTTGAACCTCAGCACAGAAATAAATAGAACATGCTGGAGGGACAGATTCATAACCCAAAGGCTCCCTTCGCTCTGGAATAGAATTACAATTCATGTTAGGCAGAGCACCTCATTGACTCTCTTCAAGACGAATCTTGATGAGTGGATGGGGGATCGTAGGTTTGTCCCGGGGATTACTTCCGTGTCACTATTAGATAGAGGCACAGTAAACTAAACTTTAAAAAGGGCACAGTATACTCAAATCAAGGGGTGGCGTAAGCCAAACACAATCGGGCTAGGCTTATAAATGCCCCAGGGCAGATAGCCTAGTATGAACCTATGAACCTATGAACCTAAGATAGGTAACTTATATGTCATCTAATGAGTTATAAAGGAAGATGAACAGGAGAAGATGTCAATAAAGGTGAGTATAATTTAGGTTGTGGGGAATTCAGGTTATGGAAGGATGAGAATTGTGACATCTGCATAGCCATACGGTGGAGAGGTGCTGCGCAGAGATTTTTTGGAGGAGGAAATATTGCTGGAGGTTCTGACAGCAGTAGGGAGAGAGTTCCATAGCTTGACAACAGTGAAAGAATAAAGCATGTCACCAGCTGGGAGCTTTGGCTGATCTACTTGCAGAAGTTGTTTTTCAGATCTGAGTGGCCTGTTTGGTTAATAGTGAGTTAAAAATTGAAGAAAGGACTGGGCATTCTGAGGGTCTGTAAATTATTTTGTGTGCTGTGATTAGTTGTAGGTAGGTTAGGTGATGTGAAAAGTTGAGCTAGTTAAGTGATTGTAGGGAGATACAGTGATGGGACAAGTATTTTGCATTGGTTACAAACTTGGCAACCTTGTTGTAACAGGACTCAAGCCTAGTTTTTAGGGAGGGCTGGATGTTGGTAAGGAGGGGAGCACCATACAAGAGAAAGGGCAGGTGAAAGGTTAAGGCCACTGTTCATTTAATCAAGCAGTTAAGAAAGTGTTTATGTTGATAGAGGGTGCCTAATTTTTTGTGTTTTTTTTATGTTATTATGAATATGGAGGTCAAATGTCAGGTTTTCATCTAGTATAACTCCTAATAATTTAGTGTGTGAGACAATCTCTATAGGGGATTTGTTTTGAGAATGAATGGTGGAATCTGATTTGTTTACAGAGAGTTTTTCTTGGGAGTAAATAGTAGTAGTTTGATTTTGTTGGGGTTTAGGGCTAGCTGATTACTGGCCATCCACATTTCAGTAGCAGTAAAAGCATTCTGGGTTATTTGCAGAAGTCCTGTTGTTGATTTAGCAGAGCAGATAATAGTTGCATCACCTGCATATTGTACAACAGATACATTTTTAGAGTGGAGTGAAAGTCATAAAAATACTGAAAAGTAGGGGTTCCTAAGATTTGGCCCTGAGAGACACCTGCAGGTGACACAAGTAATTAGGAGCAGGTGTTAAGCCATTTAGTTGATTGTTGTCTATTTTTAGATAGTTAGCAAACCAATTTAGAATTAGGGGGAGATACCTAGAGTGGAGAGTTTCCTGAGGAGAAGAGTGTGGGAGACTGTATTGAAAGCTTTTGAGAGGGCGAGAAAGAGTGAAGGTACCATTTTTCTAGAGTTTCTAGCTTGATTGACTTTGTCCGTAAAGGAGATAAGAGCGGTAGTTGTGCTGTGGCCTGGTCTAAAGCCATGTTGAGTTGGCGATAGGAGATGGCTTAGGAGTAGATAGTTTAGAAGCTGATAATGGATACATTTTTCCAGGAAAATAGCAGTGGGTTGGAAATTAGAGATATCTGTGTTATTACCATCTTTGTGGAGAGGAAGAATATATGGTTTTTCCAGATAATGGGAACATAGGGCTCTTGGAGGGATCTATTGAGAAGTATGCTGAAGGGATAGGCAACAGATCTAGATAACATTTGGAGGTACTCTGAGGGTAAATTGTCAGGGGCACAGGACCCAGGTTTCAGTTTTAGGAAAAGTTTAGTTATCACAGTGATGTTTATGGGGGAGAAAGAAAAGATGGGTGGGTAGGGGTAGTAGTATCATGTAGAGGAGGAGTTAGTGGATGAGTTAGTGTTAGAGTTACTGTGAGGAAAGGCGGAGGTAAGTTTAGTTATTGTGTTGATGAAATATGAGTTGAAGAGGGTGGCTATTTCACTGGGTGATTTCTTGGGAAATGGGCAGGAATTGTTTTTGGTACTGGGGTTAATTAGAGTTGAGATGGAGTTCCAGAATTTCTTTGGATTTGATTTGTGATTTTTTTGAAGGCTTAGATAATACTCTTTTCTGTCATTAATGACAAGGCACTTTGCTTTATTACGGAGCTGTCTAAATTGTAGGAGATGAGTAGGAGTCTTGTAGTTTTTCCATTTTTTCCATATTTTGTCTGTGTCAGTCATGATTTGCTTGGTGGCTCTGGAGAGCCATACAGCATGGCTAGTTTTTACTCTTTTTTTGTCTTACTAGGGGTAGTTTGTTTAAGGTATTGAGGAATGTGGATTTAAAGGACTCAACAACCTCATCAAGGAATAATACTTTTAAGGCATTCCAATTTATGCTTCTCAGGGTTTCATTAAGAATTGTAGGACTGAAGTTGCTTAGATTTCTTGTTTGTAATGGTGTTGGGAAGGAATTGAGTTGGTTTTACGTACTATATAGGCTGGTAGGTGGTCACTAAGGCTGTAAGGAAGTGTGCCTGCTGCAGAAATTTTGTTTGGTTCAGAGACTGGTATCCAGCCAAGAATAGAGCCACTTTTTTTTTTGTTAGGTCTATTTGTATCTGTTATTAGCTGTGTAAAGTTGAAGAGGTTAATATTAGATGATGGGCAGTGACTGGAGAAATCTAGCCAGTTTATGTTTACATCACCTAAGATAATTGTCTCATTATTGATATTATTTGATATTCAGGCAAGAATATCTTCCATAAGAGGGATATTGTTTCCAGGAGGAATATATGGGCCTATGATGCAGAGATACTTAGAGTCGTTCAGTTTGGGAAGTGATATAAGTAGCTCGGCTATAGAGAAATGAGGGATAGCACTGGAATATGCGATAATGGTGAAAGTGTTACAAAATAATATAGCAATACTTCCACCTTTTTTGGGGGTCTGTCGGTCCATAGAAAGGCATAACTAGGGGGAGAAATTCGGAATCCTTTATGTAGGGTTTCAGCCAAGTTTCAGTTACAGCTAGTATATCAGGTTTATTCATGGATATCCAGGCATGGAATGCTGGTATTTTGTTTCTGATAATTTAGAGACTGATTGTAGTGAAATTCAGTGATTTATGTGGACTAGGTAGGTTACAGTTTAAAGGGATGGGACCTGGGTTTGGGTGGATGTCTCCACATAGGAATATGTTATATTGCTTGTAAAGGTAGGAGAAAGGTGGGAGGTTTCTTTTGAAGTGGCTATAGATCTATAGTTATAAGTATGTTTTTCGAGGGGAAGTAGTTTTAGTTTGGTTTGTAAATGTATGTTAAGTGTGTACAGGCTGGGGATATTTCTGAGTAGCTAGAGGGAAATGAGGATTGTATGGTAGTTGTAGATGTGATTTTAAAAGGTGTAGGAGCTATATGTAGGGATGTTAATTAAGCATAGAAGAGAGATAGGTGTGTGGCTGGGTATCATGTTGAATGAGGTGAAGGGATATTGTGAGCTGTGGTTTGTTGGTGCTAGTTTGGATGTATGTGAGAAAAAAGTATAGCAGGTGTGGTAAGTAGAGTGGTGGTTTTAGGTAGTACTGAAAGGGAGAACGTTTTTTCTACTGGATGATAGAGTGGCGGAGTGTGGATTATTATTGGATGATTGAATGGGAGGGGAGTTAATTGTTATTGGATGATGGGGTGTGGAAAGAGTTATGGTAAGAATAAGTGTAATTGATGCAGGGATGTGTTTCCCTTAATTTTGCATGTAGCCTCAATATTATGCAAAACAGGAGAATGGAAGTAAGGCTAGTGGAGGTATTTTTTGTTTCTTTTTTGTTTTTGTTTTACTTTAAGGTTCTCATTTGAATCCACTGAAAAGGGATAATAGCGTACTTGAGGGAAGGAGGTGTTTCAGACTGACTGGCATGCAAGAACTTAAGATTTTTGTTTCTGGCAGATGCGGGAAAGAGGGGGAACAGATGAGGCAGAAATGTGAAATCCAATGGACAAGTTAAAGTTAACACATTAAAATTAACTGATGAAAGTATAAAGAACATTATAAGGTATTTAAATAACTGTAAATCAAAATATAACCTACCAATGAAGCTGGAACAAAAACCCTGGTAGTAGACATCTTCTGCTGCCAAAACCATTTAGTATTCACGCAATAAAAAGAATAATGCTATCTTTTAGACTTATAATATACACACCACACCCTTCCTTAAGCAAACGATCAAACACCTTCATAGAGTATCACAACCTATGTGTTAAATAACACTAAAAATCCATCCTTGTTTGCTGTTCTTCTATACTCTTTCTATTGATCTCTAGTGTTTTTCTTTCTTAGGTTTTTGTGAGATCTTAGTATCTCTTATCATAAATTACTAGGTGTATCTAATTTTGTAATATGTTATAAAGATTTGTACTACACCATTTCTAATACAAATGTATTAGTCTTATTCATCTATTCTTAGATAAATTTTTCCTTTTTCCTACTGAAATATAAAATATATAATCTTAGGCTTGTACTGTAATTGTTAAAACTTCTTATGTACCAAATTATACTGTTATTGTCTTTGTCTTGACCTTTTATGTTGTTGTAATTTGTGGAGCTTTTCTCCCCGGGCCTCCACTGAAAATGGACATATATCCAGCTGGACTAGCCTGGTCAACAAATGTAAAATAAAAAAAATAAAATAAAACTATTTAAATGACTACAAAGTTGTGACTTCATAAAAAGACAGTGTTGTAAATCTTGCCTGCACACAAGTAGACATATTTATGCTATTTTAAGAAAGCTAAATTAACTTTTTATTTATTTTTTTTTTTACAAATAGTGCACCATTATAAAGTCATCAAATACACGTCTGTACACTCCATACAGAGCAAAACATAGTTATAATACCACAGTGTAAAACATTATGGATATTTGCAACTATTCTTATAAATATTTTAACTTTGTTTCCATGTATTTCTCCAAATGCTTAGGTTTTAGATACCTTGATGGAATGGACCCCATTCATAAGTCATGGCGTAATTAAAATTCATGAAATCAGTTTTGCTTCAGTCTTTGACATTTGATATAGATGCTCTTCTCAGCACCCATATTGTACCCAGAATACCTTCTTTTTGCAGTTCATAAGAGGTTACTTTTATCAGTAGTATATTTAGATATGTTTTAAGATTCATTTTTATTAGCTCACTTGCTCCTGCTACAACTGAACTATTTTCTGCATATTTTTGTCTTATTTTAATTTCTCCAAATGGTTAGGTTTTTACACACATTGATGGAAATGGACCCCATTCCTAAGTTAGGGCATAACTAAAGCTCATTAAATCAGTTTTGCTTTACTCTTTGACATTTGATACAAGTACTCTTCTCAGCAGCTGCAATGTAGCCAGAATTGCCTCTTTTTGGAGTTCATAAGGGTTACTTTTATTGGTAGCATATTTAGATATATTTGAAGATTCTTTTTTTATCATCCCATTTGCTCCAACTACAACTGGAACTATCTGTTTATCTTTATTCCACATTGCTTTAGTTTCTGTTTACAAGTTCTGATATTTTACAAATGTATGTCTTTTAGTTTGTTAGACACTGTAGTCACCAGGTGTAGCAATTTCAATAATCAAAGCTGTATCTGTCTTTTTTTTTTCTTGAACTACAATATCCAGTGTGTTTGCTTTTCCATTCTTAGCTGCTGGTATGGGGTGATCCCATGTAATCATTATGTCATCGTTTTAAACAATCTTTTGTAGTTCATGATTCCAATGTCTCTCAGCTGCTTTTATACTGTAGTGTTTACAAAGTCTCCAGTGTAACAACCTTGCCATGTTGTTATGTCTTTCCTTCCAAACCTTCACTCATTAGTGTATTGCACCCTGCAACAGAGCTGGAACTGTTCCTAGTTCTGTACCACAAAACCTAAAGTTGTCTGTATACTTTGTGTCAGTTCCTGTATATAGCTTGTATGCTGTTGGGAGACAAGTTATTGGTCGATACTTCTCAGGTGATCTGTAGGTTCACTTTTAAGTATGAGTATAGCTTCCCCTTTGTTAGCCAATCTGGTGTCATTTCAGGATGTACATATAAATAGTTTTTACTGGAGGCTAGATCACAGTGCAAGGATAAAAATACTTTTAACCAAAAGTTAACTATAGCTTCTGGACCTGGAGTTTTACAGTTGGGAACTTTTCTTAGCTTTAACTTTGTCTCAGTAAGAGTTACTTCATTCCAATCAATATCTTCTATATCGAAGTCTCTTAACTGCTCTTTTACTTTTTATCCACTCACCTTACTTATTGTGCACAAGTGGATACTCACTGATATTCTCCACAACGCATTAACTTCCTCATTTCTTGGTGGTATCTCAACTATTAGTGTTTTCTTTTCTAACTACTTGTAAAATTTCACTGGGCCATACGTAAACTATTTGTTTTGCATCCTTTCTTTATATTTCTCAGTGTACCTCCTAATTTTTCAGCCTGAGCAGAGATTTTTAAATTATTATTAGAGATACTATAAGTCAAATCCTGATCTGTTTTTGATGTATTTTTTAACTCTCACTTTTCTAGCATTTTTAGATTTATTTCCTTTTCTGTGTTCTTCCGATTGTGATACTTATTTTCTTAACTGTTTCACAAGTGTTTCTAGTTGGTGCTTCTATGATGGTAAACTATTTGCCCCTTTATTTTCCTTTACTAATATATGCTTTCTTGGTACTACCTTGTCTGTTATTAGTTTTGCTGCACAATAATGTACTCTGTTAATTTATATTATACCATGGGGCTTTCTCTTTATAGTTCCAATTACTTTATTAATTTGGTTATTAAGTTTTTAACAATTCATGTCGTATTCACTTTTGGCAGCCTCTGTCCCTCATACATATTATTATATTCATCCATTTCTATCAAATCCAGCAGGTCTTCTTTTAAATTGTTTTCTTCCTAGTTAAGAGTTTCTTCTACTCTTTGAGTTTCCCACTCTTTCTGCCTCTGTATGAAAATATTTTAACTTTGAAATGACTGTGGCATTTAGTTTTGTGAGGCATATTTACTGCTTTCAACATTTAATTGAACTAACGAGCGTGTTTCTCTACCATTGCACTGCTCTACTTCCCCTGACATGTCTTCAAACTGTACTGTTTTAATAAACCACAATTTTGACATGACCTTTGTGTCTGGTATTTCCAATCAAATCCTTCACTTCGTAACTGAGTTATCACTTCATTTTTTATTTCCTCCATTTCTGTATCAAATTGCTTACTTGCCACTACATTAGACTTGTGTAGTACTATTCTATGTTTTGTAACACCTACCATGTCTGGGTGCCTTTGCCTATATGTACTTTCAAATATTTGACTTTTCTTTACGATTCTTATTTAACAATGAATCTGATGTTGTTAATCTTCTTTCCATTCGTCACTAATGGGTTTGGTTCCGAGCCCTCGGAACTGAGTCGGCCTATTACCAAGCTTGTGCCAGCCAAAAAAACGCTCGAGCTAAGTCTCTAGCCAGAATGCCCTTCTCCCTGCTACCTCAGATCTCATTTGCTGTGTAGCCATAAAGCCACATTTCAGCCAAGCTCTCAGCTAAGTAAAATCTTTTTTGATATCTGTGTAAACATTTTTGGATATCTTCATATTTTACTAAACCATTAGTATTGCTAGTGTTGTTTCTTCTGTCTAACCTTATTGTTTCCACTCTACCTGTTGTTACCATTGGTAAACTTCAGGTACCATTGTTGGTACGGCCTTTTCCCTTACCCTTGTGGTATTTCTTCAATACCATAGTTGGTATTGTTTCTCCTGTTTAACATGTTAGCTTTTATCTTTATTCAGGTGTTTCCCTTTCTTCTTTTCATACAGTGTATTGTTATATTGCTAATTTTTTTGTGATTTTTTTGAACCGAGTTGACTTCATTATAGTTGGATTATACACTTGGCTGTGTTGTTTTTTTCTACCAAGATGTCGGATAAGAAGGGTACTTCAGAGTTTAAGCATTGTACTTCTTGTAAGGGCAAGTTACCTAACAGTGATTCTCATGATGACTGTGCATACTGTTTGGGAGTGAGCCACCTTTTGGTGCAGCCTTGATACCGACACCTGTTTTGGCACTGGTCCTGCCTCCGGCACCAATCATAGACCTTACTACACCTATTTCGACTTTGGTACCTGTAGCTACTTCGGCTCAGGGCACATCTCTGACTACACCATCAGTTTCCATTTTGGAACCGATCATTTCAGCTCCGAGTGCCACTTCGGCACCCAGTGTTGTACCAACCTCACTGGATCTGACCCCTTTGCTTCCGGTCTCGAAATTGGAGACTTCGGTGCCAGCAGACCTTGCACGATGGACCCGATACTCCCCCTCCGTAGACCCATTTCTGGGACAAGCATATAGCCCATTCCTCAATCATCCTGACTATCCATCTGGAGTATCCACTAGATCCACCAGAGCCTTTTGGAACATGATGTGGTGCATCTTGTAGACCAGCTTATGGTAGCCAGGGGGATTCCCTCTCTACCAGAATGCCCTTCTCCCTGTTACCTTTGGAGGAGAAAGGCATTCTGGGTAGAGAGGGAATACCCCTGGTCTTGTAGACCAGCTTATGGTAGCCAGCAGATTCCCTCACTTTCTAAGACCCATCCACCTGCAGAACCTGGGTTGCCTTATCCACAGACTCAATCTTACACTCCTCCTTCGACCATCTTGGTTCCAAAGCCTTCTGCTCTGACATCCTTCTTGGAACCCATCACCTTGGTGCCTATGGTGCATCTCACTCTGGCTCTGAGTTTTTCCCTTTGGTCTTCGGGTCCCGCCGAACTGGTCCTTCCTCAATCTGGGGATTGGGGGACAGGTGTGTCAGCCCGGGGTATGGTGCCGACTCTCTCCTTGGTTCATTCCTTGGTGCTGATGGCTGCTTCTGCGCCGATCCTGCTTGAGGCTCCATCTGTGAGGGCAGGTCCATCAGAGTGGGGTTTGACCCCAATTCTGAGGTTGTCTTTCTCGGTTCCAGGCTCCCATCCATCTTCGGGCGGGCCTGCCTTCCACGCAATGGAGAGGAGTCTTACTTCTGGCAGCACTCCTTTGATGTTGGAACCCCAGTTTTCACCCCCTGAGCTACAGCTGGCACAGACCACCCCCCTGCAACACCAGGCAGAGAAGCCGCAGGATGCCCCTGTTCAGGGTACCCACTCTTCCGAATCTTCCTCAGAGACCCCCACTTAGGAGCCCCCTCGAAAGAAGACGTGCAAGAGGAAGCACGTGGACTCACCTGAGGAGTCCTTAATGGAAGACACTGATTACAATGATGGTGAAGGGTCCCCATGGTCACCTCCTGATGATTTCATTTTTGGAGACATCCTGGAGATGTTAAAGCAGATAGGAGACTGGAAGCCCTCCACCTCTTCGTCTGAGGAGTCTGTGTTCCTGCAGGCTTTTCATGCTCAGCTTTCTACCGCTTGGGTGACCCTGCCTGCCGACGAGCTCATCCAGCTCATCATACAGTGTGCATGGAAGAACACTGATTCCACTGAGATGATCTCCTGGAGACCAGACAAAATTCTTTCCCCTCCTGAGGAGAACCCGCACTGGTCCAAAGGGTTACCAGTTGATGCTATGGTGGTGGCAGTGGCCACAAAAAAGGACTTGGCTGAGGAAAGTCCCACTGTCCACCCACCCAACAGAGAGTCCTGGGCAGTGGACAGACTTGGGAAGCATGTTTTTGCATCAGGGACTTTTGCTATATGATCCCTGAATTATTTGGCACATTTTACGAGGCTCCAGAGGGCTTGATGTCCAAAATCTCTGGGATGCTCACAGGACAGCTGTCTGACAAGGTCAGGGACAAAGTAGCCTCACAGCTCGCAACCCTGGAATTAATATCCATCTCATCCATGAGGTTGCTCTCACATCAACTGAAGGGGGTAGAGCAGTGAGTTTGGGCATTGTTATGAGGCATCATGCCTGGATGCGCATTTGTGAACACATGGATCCCTTCAAGTCATCCTTTCTGAATGCTCCCATTGAAGCTTCATCCCTTTTTGGCTCCAAAGTGAAGGACACACTAGCTAGATGCGAACAAGATGGAAAAACCCTGTCTGCTGTAGACCTATGGTTTTCCAACTACAATGTACCTTTTCCAGGAATCAGAGGAGTGGGAAAATGAGGCATAATAAATCTCAGGGTCCCTTCCATGCCACATGTGGAGATGATACTCCCTGAGGCAGAGGGGATAACAATTCCGGAAGACACCCTATAGAGGCAGAGGGGGTCCTCGCAACCAAGGCTCCAGGGACTCCTTCTCTGGACAGCCTTATCAGTGCTGCTGAAGGGCAGCCCAATTGCTTACCTCTGGAATCAGTCGGGGGTCATTTCTCTCTGCACCAAGCTGCTTTGCAATCTATCACCACCGATCATTGGGTGCAGGACATTATCACCAGAGGTTACACCATTCCCCTTTCTTGTCAGCCAAAACTTTTAAGAAAACTTCCCAATGTTCCACCCAGTCAAAAGGAAGCAGCAGCTTCAGAGATTATAAAGCTGTCTCAAAAAAGAGTCATCCAACCAGTCCCACCAGACCAACGTGGATACAGATTTTACTTGAGGTTCTTTTTGGTGCCAAAAAAGACAGGGGGACTGGAGACCCATTTTGGATCTCAGCAGTTTAAACAAGTCTGTCACCCAAACCAAATTCCGGATGGTCACAGTTCAGTCCATCCTTCCCTTTTTTAAGAAATGGCGATTGATTCTGCTCTATAGATCTCAGGGATGTGTATTACCACATCAAGATGGACAAACACTCCAGGAGTCTGCTTTGCTTCTGGCTAGGAGCCAGTCATTACCAATTCCGTGCCCTGCCGTTTGGTCTCTCTACAACCCCCAGAGTGTTCCCGACATGCATGGCAGTGGTAACAGCTCACCTGAGACTAAAAGGATTTCGAGTGTTTCCATATCTAGATGACTGGCTCCTTACTGCCTCCACTAAGCATCTTCCGTAACAGTGCTACACCATACTCTCTCTCTGGCAAAAATGTTGGGTATAATGATACATTGGGAGAAATCAAACCTTATCCGTACACAACAAATAGAGTTCATTGGAGCAGTGTTCAATACTCAGTCCTGACAAAGAAACCAATTCCAACCACGGTTCTGAGTTCCTTCTATTCTGAATATAATGAATATCCAAAGAAAAATGAATAGAGTAAGAAACACTCACTTTATTAAAATAAAGCTTTCGGGAATGTCCCTTCTTCAGTGTTCAATTAATACATTTAAAAATAAATGCATATATATGTGCATTAAAGCACAACCACCATTTAAAACAAGTTAATTAACATATTATCATGAAAATATATGTAATCATTAAAAACAAACAAATAAATCATACAAAACAAATGTATTAGACCCATATTTTTCCTCAAAAAAACAATTTTCTTAGAAAATCCATACTCTATCAACATATAACACATATATCAAAATTTGGATATTTAAAACAACATATAAATCAAAATTTTTAAAATAAGAATTAATGATAGTGTTTCTGTCGAAATTCTAACATTGGTTTAAGTTATCATGTTATTTAGCCCTGAGTATGGGGTCAATGCCATCCATGATTTTTTATGTGATAATTCTAAGATGAAAGGGAGAAAAATTGAGGTTCTATGTAGTATAATAGAGGGTGTCTTAGAGAAGAATGTCTTCCTGTTTAATAAACAGTCTTACCTGCAAGTATCAGGTGTAGTCATGAGGACACCCATGGCTAACACATACGCTAATATTGTATTAAGTCAATGGGAAAAACAATATATTTTTAATGAAATTAATTTATATAAGAATAACATATTGCTTTATCAGCATTTTGTAGATGACTGTTTTTTATTATGGGAAGGAAATGAACAAGAGTTAAATGAATTCATGCTTTATCTGAATAATACAACTGATTTTTTAAGGTTTGCAATGAATTCATCTAGCACTAAAATGTAATTCTTGGATGTTGAAATATATAAGGATTGTAACAATGAACGGGAACTTGTGTGTACAGGAAAAATGTACAGGTTAATAGATACACGCATGCTAAAAGCATGCATGCATGACATGTATTTGGTGGAATTATTAAAAGTCAGTTATTAAGAGTTAGTAGATTAAATACAGACCAATACAAGTGTGAGCAACAAATGGATGTATTATGCAACGAGTTTCAAAATAGAGGATATAATATGGGATATGTTATGGAAATAAGAGACAATATATTGAAAAACAGAGATGCATATTCACACCCATTTTTTAGTAATTCTACAATTCTGGAAAGAGAGGATAGTGATATACAAGTCGCACTGAGATATGCTACCACATATAATAATATGACCAAATGTGTTGAATCAATAATTAGAAGGAATTGGCGGATTCTAATGGCCCAACCTGAGTTAAGTACAATACTAGGACACACTCCTAGGTTTGCATATAGAAATATGTACAATTTAAAGAAAAAGCTGTGTTACAAAGATTTTGAAATGAATTCACTGAAACCAGTAACACATAATATGGGAACATCACCATGTCATGCGTGTAGTTGTTGTGCTGATATTTGTGCTCAAAAGTCTTTTGAACAACCAGTAAATAAAATAAGATATGAAATAAAGTGTCAGGCAACCTGTAGAACTACAATGGCTGTCTATTTAGCTACATGTACACAATGCCCAGGATTTTATGTGGGTAAATGTTCAAGGACACTAAAAGATCGTATTACTGAGCACAAGTCAGAGATGAGAAGAAATATTTCTTCCAATGCATTAGCACAACATAAAAATGAAAAAGGGGCATCACATAACTTTAAATTTAAAGTTCTGGACACAATAAGTAAAAGTTTAAGGCTTGGTGATATAAATAATAAACTAGATATTTCTGAATATAAATGGATTATAAGATTGGATGCTGACAAAAAAACAGGGCTAAATAACATGATAACTGTTAAACCAATGTTAGAATTAGACAGAAACAGTATCAATTCTTATTTTAAAACATTTTGATGTATATGTTGTTTTAAATATTAAAATTTTGATATACGTATTATATGTTGATAGAATATGGATTTTCTAAGAAAATTGTTTTTTGAGGAAAAATATGGGTTTAATACGTTTGTTTTGTATGATTTATTTGTTTGTTTTAATGATAATAAGAAGTTATGTACCTACCATAACGTTCCATGTTAGTTGTCTTCTCTCGCCTTCTTTCTTGCTTGATGGGTTCGGAGCCGATCCCTCGGCTCCGACTCGGCACTTGCTAAGCTCGAGAGTCACTTTTACCAGCTCGAGGCAGCCCCATATCCCATGATGCAAGGCGGTAAGTACCCAGATCTCGTTTGATGACAAAGGGCAATAGCACCAAGCATAAAATACTTCCAAAAGGAAGAAAGAAAACTTACAGATGGAAGAAGGACCAGGTCTGAATGGTCTTCAGCATAACAGTTTCTTATAACAAGGTCTGTCCAGGCCAGGGGGAAGGAGGGAGGGTCGCAAGAAAGAAGGCGAGAGAAGACAACTAACATGGAACGTTATGGTAGGTACATAACTTCTTAATGTTAAGTTGTCAATCTCGCCTTCATTCTTGCTTGATGGGACCGCGTCCCTAGCACCTCTATCCTGGGTGGCTCAATGGAACAAACTCTTGAGGACTGTAGAGCCAAAACTGGCTCTGTCCCTGGAGGCCAAGTCCAATTTGTAATGGGAAACAAAAGTGTGAGGAGTGGCCCAAGTGGCGCTGCACAAATAGTGTCTAAAGGAAGTCTAGCTTGAAAAGCTGTAGAAGTAGCTACGCTCCTAGTTGAATGTGCTTTAGGTTTTGAGCACAGCTGTTTTCCCCTGAGCAGATAAATTTCAGAGATGACCGAAGAAAGCCATCTGGACAAGGTCACTTTAGAAACAGGAAGGCCTTTTTATTATCCGCATAGGAAACAAAAAGTTGATCAGATTTTCTAAATTTTTGTTCTGTCCAAATAATATCTAAGTTGCCGGTGGACATCAAGATACTGTACCTTTTGTTCACCTCTATCTGAATAGTTAGGAAAAATACAGGAGATCAATGGATTGATTCAAATTGTTCTTTGAAGCGACCTTAGGCAAAAAGGTTGGGTTAGTTCTCAAAGATACTCTGTCTTTGTGAAAAACCAAATAGGGGGGTCGAACCGAAAGAGCATGAAGTTCAGACACCCTCCTGGCCCATGTAATAGCCACTAGGAATAAAGTTTTCCAAGAAAGATATTTCAGGGAACAAGAAACAGCTGGCTCGAAGGGGAAGAATCAAGGATGTCAGCACTAAATTTAGATCCCACTGAGGAGGAGGATTCCTGATTGGAGGCTTTAGTAGGAAAATTCCTTTCAAGAAGGCCCTGCAGAGCCTATGGGACATAATATTATGATCTGCTATCCCGACATGAAAATTGGAAATAGCAGCCAATTGAACTCTGACTGTGGAAGAAGAGGAGCCTGCATGAAAAATCTCTGCTAAGAAGTCCAGGACTGCCTGAACAGGGGCAGTAAAAGGATCAATATTCTTGGCCTTAGCCCAATAAGAGAAACGCTTCCATTTGCTTGTATAAATCCTCCTGGTAGAGGATTTTAGCGAAGCTACTATGATGTCTCTAACTGGGTTAGAGATCAAAGGAAGCCTGGCTAAGGAAGGAAGTGGAGCAACCATGCTGTGAGGTTGAGAGAAGGGAATGACCGGTGCAGCTGACCCGATTGGTGAATCAGAAGATCTGGCACTGGGTCCAGATGCCACGGCTGCACCAAAAGGTGATGATGGAGGAACGGGAACCAAACTTGTCGAGGCCAGTAAGGGGCAATGAGAATCAATTTGGCTCTCAAAACGGTAGCTTTCTGGATAACCTGAGGGATCAGAGGAAATGGAGGGAAGGCATAAAGAAGTCCCTGGGGCCAATCCTGGGTCAGAGCATCTCTGGGGGGATGGCCTGATAGAGGGAAGAGGCAGAAGAAGTCTGGACATTTGCTGTTTTGGGGAGTAGCAAAAAGATCGCAACATGGACGACCCCATTCCAGAAAAATCTCTTCCGCTATAGATTGCTTGAGGGACCACTCGTGAGGCATGAGAATAGCTCTGCTCAACCTGTCCGCTACAATGTTGGTTTTCCCAGGGATATGCGTTGCTACCAGAAACCGATGAGAGGAGATCGCCCATTGCCATAGTCTGAGCGCTTCTCGACACAAGGGGTAGGACTTGGTTCCGCCCTGTTTGTTGATATACCAAACTACAGACATGTTGTCTGTGTGGACTGCAATTGTCCCTACGGGAAGAAAGTCGTTGAGGGCTTGCAACGTTAAAAGCACTGCTCTCATCTCCAGGACATTTATGTGCAGATGGTACTCGAACGGCTGCCACGTCCCATGAACCATCCTGCCCTGATAATGACCCCCCCCACCCGATCAGGGAGGCATCCGTGGTGACAGTGGCTATCGGGGATGGGGGTACAAAGTACCTGCCTTGGTGAACCTGAGGAGATGTGATCCACCAAGCAAGATGCTCTTTGCAAGTCTGTGTCACCAGAATCTGGTGACGCATTGGAAGTTGTTGGTATGACCATTGTGTGAACAGCATCCACTGAAGAAGGCGCATGTAGAATCGAGCCAGGGGAAGAAGAGTAATGGCCGCAGCCATGAGACCTAATACCTTTAGAACCATTCTGGCCTGTACTTTCTTGTTGGCCAGAATGATCCTGACATGACTCTGAATGTCTGAAACTCTTTGATCTGTAAGGGTAGCTGACATCCGAACAGTGTTTAAGTTTGCGCCTATGAAGGTAATAGACTGGCAGGGCAATAAGGATGACTTTTCAAAGTTGATCGAGATGCCCAAATGAGAACAAAGATTTATTGTGTAATCCCTGGCTTGTATAAGCTGATGCCTGGTGGTGGCTGACAGGAGCCAGTCGTCGAGATACGGAAACACCTGGAATCCTTGACGTCTCAGGTGAGCCGTGACCACTGCCATGCATTTGGTGAACACTCTGGGGGCTGTAGTGAGACCAAAGGGCAGGGCTCTGAACTGGAAATGACTGGACCCCAGCCGAAAGCGGAGAAATCTCCTGGAGCGTCTGTGAATTTTGATGTGATAGTACGCATCCTGAAGATCTATTGAGCACATCCAGTTGTCCTTCTGTAAGAAGGGCAGAATTGACTGAAGAGTGACCATTCGAAATCTTGTCTTCCTGACAGACTTGTTGAGTCTGCTGAGATCCAATATTGGTCTCCAGTCTCCCATCTTTTTGGGGACCAAAAAGAACCTTGAGTAGATTCCGGCTCTGAATGGTCTGTTGTAACTGGCTGAATGGCTCTTTTTTGCAGTAGTTTTGAGACTTCTAACTCTGCAATTTCCCTTAGACCGGGTGGTACATCTGGAAGGGAATTTGAGGGGAAAGGACTTTCCTCGAAAGGAATTATGTAACCCTTGGATATGATCGACTGTACCCATCTGTCTTGAGTGAGGGAATGCCAGGCTTCTGGGTACAGTGATAATCTTCCCCCGCCTGCCTCCAGGGAGGGACGGCCGGGCAACATCTCAGGGATGCTGAAAGGGCTTGTCAGAGAGGCTCTCTGTTTCCCTGGTTTTTGGACCCCTCTGCCTCTAGAGCGGCGTCTGTTGTTGTTACCCCTCTGCCTCTAGGGGTAAACTGACCACGTGAATCCAGCGTGACTCCTTGGGATTCTGGAACCACATTTTTCCACCTTTCTGTCCTTTGGGATAAGGTCTAGAAGGGGTGGAAAAATGGACTCCTACAGCAGAAAGAGTCTTGCCGTCCTGTTCGCACCTGGTCAAAGTTTCCTTCACCTGAGGGCCAAACAAAGCTGACCCATCAAAGGGAGAATTTGTGAAGGACGCCTTGAAGGGATCTGCAAAATCACATAGCCGCATCCAGGCTTGGCGTCTAAGAGCCACACCTGTACCTGCGGCTCTACTCGCTCCATCAGCAGCATAAGATATTAGCCGCATGGAGGAGTTTTCAATGGAATTAAGGGTTCCTAGCTGCGAAGCAATCTTTTCTTGAGCTCCTGCAGCTGTAGGATCCTGTACTACTTCACCCAGCTCCTTAAGGATATCCCTCTGGAGTCTGGTGAAGTGACATAGGTAATTCAGCGAGCATAGCAAAGGTCGCTGAGGAAAACATCCGCTTACGTACCTATCCATGGTCCTAGAGTCCTTATTAGGAGGATGGACGGGATGCGGAAGGATCTGCAAGTTCCTTCTTGGTGGCCGCAGCCACCACCATGGCATCAGCGGGGACACCCTTAGTGAGGAATTGCTTGTCACCCGGGGCAGTGATAAATTTTGAAGGCCTCCTAGGGACTGGCTCTACAGAGTCAGGAGCTGCCCACGCCTTTCGGGCAATAACCTGCATAAGGGGGTCGAAGGCGGAGACACCCAGGAGGTGGAGGGCCGAGATCCAAACGCCTCTAGGTATACTGACTCATCCTCAGAGGGATTGTTGGTGGGCCAGTTTTCCCTCTGTTTAAGGAGTTCTAGGATGTCTGAGAAGGAGACATCCTCAGAGGGGGATCTAGGGGATCCCTCTGACTCATCAAAGTCAGTATCCAAGTGACAGACTCGGGAGTCTACATGTTTCCTCTTACAAGTCCTCTTCCTAGGAGGATCTCCCGAAACATCAGGAGAATCCTCGGAAGAGGGGTAAATTCCCAATGGGGAAACCTGAGGCGGAGGATCTCTGGGTCCTGTAGCAAGAGAAGTGGCAGAGATGTCAACAGGCACTATAGAGGGAGGAGCTACGGGAACAGACTGCTGACTGATACCAGTGGCCAGCACACTCTTCATCACCTCGAATGCTCCCCTCCCAGGCAGGTCCGAGAGAACCCGTTCCAAGAACTAGGAACTCCAGGGACCACCGAAGGGAAGTCTCGAGGCAGATGTCGGAGCCGAGCTCACCAAGGCCGAGGCTCCAAGGGAAGAGCGGGTTCGGACAAGGGTCCGATGCCACTCACCCCTCGGAGGAGACCATGGAAGCCCGACCACCGAATCCCTCTAAGGAAGGTCTCAAGAGGAGATAAGAGTAGAGGCTGAAGGAACAGAAGGGGTATCTGTCCTCCAGCCGTAGCAGTAACCATTCGAAGACTCCAACTCCAAGCTCTGGGGTAGAGTTGAAGGAGGAACTGTAACAGGGTGTGGACCAACAGTCGTCTGTTGAGACGGACTATGTAACATTTGGGCCAGTACCTGTGACTTAAGTAATCTGCTGACCACTCTCTCTAGGTCATGGTCTGAAAGTCTGGATGACCTTGAAGATCGGCTCCGATGGCTCCGTTCCGAAAGGAGAGGTGAAGCCGAGCCGAAAGTATCGGCTCCAAGGAAGGAGACCTCGACCTCTTCCTGGAATGAGCCATCGGAACCGATACTATAGATCCTGTCGGAGCTGAAGACTTATCGGAGCCGACAGGAAGCCTCAATGCATCGGCTCCAGCCGGAGCCGATACAGCCACAAAAGTAACGGTGTCGGAGCCGATCGGGGCCGACACCGATGCCTGTGCCACATGGTGGTCGGAACCGATCGGAGCCGACACCGAAGTGGTCGATGCAGAATCGGCACCGATAGCCATCGGTGCCGAAGGCTTAGTTAAGCCAGAATCGGCTCCAGCCGGAGCCGATCTCGACTCAGAACGAGTCGGAGCCAAGGCCGCAGGCTTAGACACAGAAGCCTGGGCCTTGGAAGATTTGGCTGATTTAGATGGAGCCGACTTAGCCGGAGAGCCCTCCGGCTTAAGAAGGCCCCTAAGTATCAGCTTGTTTCGTCTTTCCTGCAGGACTCTCTGGCTGAAGGAATGACAAATAGCACAGGAGTCCTGCAGGTGAAGAGGCCCCAGGCAATACAGGCAAGAAGTGTGACCGTCTGTCAGAGACATCTTCTGACAGCACGAGTCACACTTCTTAAAGCCTGAGACCCTCTCCTTTGACATGGTGTTTCACAACACACACACACACCAGTCAAGAATTAAATTAAATAAAATACCAAAAAGGTATTACTAGAAAAACAAACACACACACCCTAACAGGGGGGGGATGGGATGGGTAAAGTTTGACTAAAAAAAATTAGTAGAGACAGGGATTTTCTGTCAGAAAATCTATATAATTAACTTAAAACTAAAAATTGTGGGGTTTTTAGTAAAAAGGGGCTTAAATATCAAAATAGTGAATCACTTACCAGGAGCTGGTAAAAGGAGGACCTCATAAGCGAAGCGGCAAACGAGATCTGGGTACTTACCGCCTTGCATCATGGGATATGGGGCTGCCTCGAGCTGGTAAAAGTGACTCTCGAGCTTAGCAAGTGCCGAGTCGGAGCCGAGGGATCGGCTCCGAACCCATCAAGCAAGAATGAAGGCGAGATTGACAACTTAACATCATATATTTTCATGATAATATGCTAATTAACTTGTTTTAAATGACTATACTGTGTTCTTATAGGATGGCTGGGTCAGGTGGTTGTGCTTTAATGCGCATATATATGCATTTAATTTTAAATGCATTAATTGAACACTGAAGAAGGGGCATTCCCGAAAGCTTTGTTTTAATAAAGCGAGTGTTTCTTACTCTATTTGTTTTTCCTTCAATACTCAGTCATGCCTGGTATCACTCCCATTTCACAGACTCCATCAATTGAGGCTTCAACTTCAGGTGATTCTTTCTCAGAGAACAACCTCTGCAAGGGAATTTCTTCAGGCCCTAGGTTCTATGGCTGTGTCAATTCCAAAAGTACCTCTAGCAAAGCTACATATGCAGATTCTGCAATGGCTCCTTCTGTGTCAATGGTTCTCAAACTGTCATCCCCTGGATTACAAGATTCGAATAACCAACTCCTGTAAGCAGGATCTGCTTTGGTGGATGAGGCCAGATGTAGATCTTTGGAGCCACCCATTTCAACCCTCCCAGCCCACAGCCATTATGACCACAGATACTTTCCTGATCGGGTGGGGGGGGCCATCTCCAGGGAAAGACTGTCCAAGGCACATGGTCAACCTCAAAGGCCCACCTGCATATCAATGTTCTGGAACTGAGAGCTGTGCTGTAAGCGTTGCAGGCCTTCCATTCGGCTTTCCTTTCTGGGACAGCTGTGATTCAATCAGACAATATGTCAGTGGTCTGGTACATCAACAAGCAAGGAGGAACCAAGTCCTACCCCCTATGTCGAGAAGCCATGAGAATTTGGCAGTGGGTGATAGCTTCCAACTGCTTTCTGATAGCAACACACATCCCGGGGATCTCCAACGTGACTGCGGACAAACTGAGCAGATGCATCCTCATGCCTCACGAGTGGTCCCTCAACCCCGAGGTGGAGTCTGTAATCTTCAGCCACTGAGGCCAGCCTTGCTGTGATCTTTTTGCTTCCCCATCACACACCAAGTGCAGCAGCTACTTTGCCCTACTTCCCCCAGAGGAAGATTCACCGAGGGACGTTCTGAACCATGATTGGCCCACAGGACTTCTCTACTCCTATCCTCCCATTCCTCTGATCCCACAATTTCTAAAGAAAGCTCTTCAGTTGAGATGCAAGGTGATCCTCATAGACCCATTCTGGCCTTGACAAGTTTGGTTCCCCTTTCTTCGGCCTCATCTAGTATACCCGCAATGGATTATGGACCCTCTACCAGATCAGATTACTCACCCCCAAGGGTTGAGCCACCCGAATCTGTCTAGTCTCAAGCTGACAGCTTGGTTTCTCCACTTCTACTAGTCGCCAGGCAAGCTAATCTCTCGTCTCTTCGAGACATCATTCTGGCCTCTCACAAACCATCCACCAGAAGACTATCAGGATAAATGGAAAAGGTACTCCATCTATCCAAGGATAACATCCTAGACCCGTATTTGGCTCCAGTTACTGCAGTGCTTCAATACATGGCTAAGGTTTTTGATAATGGAGCCTCTGCCTCTACAGTACAGGTGCATCTAGTGGCAATTTCCAATTTCCACAATGGTATAGATGGCACCCCTCTTATCTCTATATGCCTCTTCAAGGCTTTCCTCAAGGGGACCTCTCATCTTAGGCCTCCTCTCAGACAGCCCGTGGAACCATGGAACCTCACTTTAGTCTTCCAGTCTTTAACTCAAAAACCCTTTGATCCTGCTGCTAAGTGTGACCTAAAGTTTTTGTCTCGGAAATCTTTGTTTCTGGTAGCCATCACCTCTACCAGAAGAGCATCGGAGCTGCAGGCATTGTGTATCAAGAGGCCCTATCTGGTCTTTCATAAAGACAGAGTGTCACTTCAGACGAACCCATCCTTTCTTCCCAAAGTTGTTTCTGAATTCTCTATTAACCAGTCCATTGATCTACCAGTGTTTTTTCTGAATTTTGCCAATAGAGGACTCCTTAGATGTACATAGACAATTGAGATTTTACCTAGACAGGACCAAACCTATCTGTAAATCTGAACAGCTTTTCATTTCCTTTTCGGGACCCAAAATGGGAGAGGCTGTTTCCAAGGTTAAATTATCAAGATGGCTAAGGGACTGCATACGTTTCACATATTCCCTCCATAATGAATCCATGCCAAAAGTTAAAGCCCACTCCACTAGATCTATGGCAACTTCTATAGCATTCCATTCCAGGGAATCCATGGATGACATCTGTGCAGCAGCTACTTGGGCTAAGCCTCATACCTTTATCAATCATTACAAATTGGATCTGGTCTCCAGAGGGAGAGCTGCCTTCAGCTCAATGGTACTCAGGAATGTTCTTCCATAAGGGCCGCCCATGGACCTTAACATAGCTTGGGATTCTGTCCCATCAGTGATGAAAGGAAAGAAGATTAACAACATCAGATAAAGAAGTTATGTCTTACCATAACGTTCCATCTGTGTTGTTCATCTTCTTTCATTCATCACTTCCCACCCTCCTTCCCCCTCCAAAGGCTCCTGGGGGATGCTTTGGGTCTAAGTGGTGCCCTAGGGTACTTGCATAGAAGTGGCTTCGGCTTTACTTCCTTTTATTAGCAAACTCGATCTGAGAAAATGGGGAAGGGCATTCTGGGTAGAGACTTAGCTCGGGAGTCTTTTGGCTGGAGTGAGCTTGGTAATAGGCGACTCAGTTCCGAGGGCTCGGACGCGAACCCATCAGTGATGAATGAAAGAAGATGAACAACACAGATGGAACGTTATGGTAAGACATAACTTCTTTTTTCTTTTCCGTATATAAATTGCACCTTATTAGGTTTTGCTTTTTCTCTTGGGCCCATTTTTCTCTCTTTAATGTTGCAAACACCTGTGGATTTTTTCTTTCTCTCTTAATAGTTAATTTTTTCCTTCATTTTCCAATTCATTCAATGTCTTCTTGTTTACATATTGGTCAATTGATGCCCTTAAAGTGGCATCTGTAATGTTTACCATTTTTTTTTATTTCAATGATTTTTCTCTTCTGTATTTTTTCCCCTTGCTCTTGCAATGTAACCCCTTTTGGGAACTCTGGGTAAGCTGCATAGTAGAAACAATACATAATTTCTTTTGTGTCTTCAAGTGTCTATTTCACTGTTTCCATGCATCTTGTCCAGCTGGTCAATTTTTTTAACTTTTCGTGGACTATTATTTTTTGCCACAGTGGGGCCCTCTATTGAATCAGGGCCTGACACAGTAGCAATTTCTCTTCTATTCCTAGATTTCTGTCAGTATGGCTACACTGATGAAGTATCATTACTTAACCTGATATAATTCCGTTCATTAAGCAGTTCATTTCTATAATTAACTTAGTCTGTTTGCTACAATGAGAACTTGAAACTGGCCATATGATCAGCTTCTTTAATATGCTTTTCCAAAGCACTGCTATCACTATCCTGCTTGACCTATTTAAAGAAATATAGACAAGACAAGTTAGATAGGCTAGTTTATCAGGTGGTAAAAAAAATTAGGAAAAGGAGGACTACACGTAAGAAAATGTACAAGGGAAGACAGCTTTAATATTCTGTGGGACAGAATTCTAAAAGAAATGTTAGATGTACTACAGTTAGCAATCCATGAAAAGTTAGCTCTCTCAAAACCATAGGCATAAAACAAGGAAAGGAAGGTTGTGCTTAAAGGAAACGTGTGAGTGAATCCTGAAAGGATGCTACAATTTGTTTAGCTATGTGTGTGCTTGCAAAGCTATTTTAGAGGGTGGCTAAAAAGGACTGATGTGACATGTAGAGTAAGGGGAATTAGAATGTGTTAGAACATGGACAGAATGAAAAGTTGTGAAGTAGAGACTGGAGTAGTTTGACACAAGTTTGGAAAATACATTGTCAATTCTACGTCAGATGATGGTGAAGCAGAAGTTTTATTTGTTGCATGTGAAAATTACCTTAGATGGGTAAGACAGGTTTACTATGAGCAATCAAGTCTTCATTAACTGACGTGATTATTCAATACCAAAATATCTAAAACTTTGGGTGGTTGCTACTCAAACAACTAACACTCCCAAGGTCATAAAACACAAAAACTTATCTGATGCTCCCACTGATGTTGTACGAGCCACTATATTTTTTACTAAGGATGTTTGGTTCATTAGAGAGATTCTACAGAGACACTGGGGAGTCTTGATGTTGGATGATCATATTGGGTCTTTAGTGGGGTCAACACCTAAGATAGTGTATAAGAATAAATCTAATTTAAAGAGAATGCTTTGTAACCCCAGAAAAATCACCGGCCAAGGTATGATAGGTTCACCTGAGTTTAATACTAGACCATGTGGTGGATGCAGGCAGTGCAGACACATAGACCCTTGTATGAGTTTCTTTCATCCCACCACTCACTATGAGTTTGATCTGCACACTGGGACTGACTGTGGGAGTACCAATGTTGTGTATTTGGCTAGATGCACCATGTGCACCTCGTTCTATATAGGTAAAACCAATAGGACACTGAGGGAGCGGATTAGGGAACATTTATATCATGTCCGAATTGGTTCCCCTAATAATGCGTTAGCCAAGCATGTTCTTGTCTATGGCATCATGCACACATTTTTGTTTTGTGTACTTCAGGTATGTTACCAGAACAATAGAGGTGGTGACCTTGTGAACTTCACTCTAGAAAATGAGTTGAAATGGATTGTTAGGTGTAGAGCCGATAGACCACCTGGACTTAATGACAAAGTACAGATTAAGCCAGTATTGAAAAAAAGAAGATTATTCAGACCTAAACACTGAGTTGAGATTTCAACGATTAGTTTTAGGGTGCTGGTGTATTTTTTTACCATTAACATATATGCTTCTGTTTTTGCTCTGGCTTATTTATGTATACCTTTAATTTTTCCCTCACTTTGCATCTTCTATGACCCATGATGGTAGGCTTAATGTTTAAGGTTTGGGATTTTTTCAATACTGTTAGTTTTTTATACCACTTTTTAGTCTAGTAGTAGTTTAAGTGTAGTTTTCACCACACTTTAGTGCCTTTGTCATCTCCTTTCACTAGTAATGGTGAATGAGTTTCACCTTTACTGTAGTTGGACCGGTAGGTTTACCGATGAAGTGCAGTGTATTTTTAAATACATAGGTAGTTAGAGGGATAGGTGCATGACCCAGAGGCGTAGCACCTCATTTTATTTAGTATATTCTCCCGTTAGGTATCTTGTTAGGTATGTAAGTCATGCACAGTTCTTAATTTCTTTTTGGACTTTGTTAAGTTAGCTTGTGAGCCCTGTTGCTTTAACATCATTTGCGTGCATGTATGCTTGTCGTACCGAGTCTTGGTTGACGTCAGACGCCAAGCTAGTGACGAGCACTCTGATGTGGAATACTCGGAGATGTAGCACTTCGGTGCGAACATGCAGTTTTGTTTTTATGGAGTTTGGGTTCCATCTATATATAGGAATTATACGATTTTGGGACATTTTATCCATCCCTATAAGAGGTTTTATTGTACGATGTGGATTATATGATCGACATCGTAACAGGTGAAATTTCATAGGGTTTTTAATCAGCGTTTGAACGCTTACTTAGGCTGTCATGAGATATAACCTTTTGCCAGGTAAATATGTTCTATTAAACCGATCAGTTATCATTTATATTGGTCGGATGCTTGTAAGTGTCTATACAAATGTTGTATGTTCATTTACTTATGTGGATGATTGTTGAAGCTTTGGCTTTTTTAGATTTTTAGAATGTATTCTAGTGACATTTGGTATAGGTAGCTCACTAATGTTGCCATTGGTCGATGTTTGACCAATCTTGTGAGTGTTAAGGGTTTTTAAACTTGTATGTATTACTTGGTTAATGTAAAGTCTGAAGAAGCCTACGGGTGAAAGCGCTAACTACTACAATAAATTGCAATCATTTCTTTTACTTCGTGGACTGGATATTTTATTGGATTAATTCTTTCTTGTGACGAGTAGAATTGCCATTAGGGGACCACACTTGGTTTATATGACTGGTTTTTTACTTATTACTTTGTCTTGTGCGGGACCCGTGCTCCGTTTGCTGTGTGTGGCGTACCTGATTTGTATTACAAAAACATTTTTAGCCAGAGGGTAGTTCCACCTTGATGTGGGGGCAGGCTAGTACACTCCTGAACTATGCATATACTAACTCCAGGACTATACAACGCTGGAGAAAGGGTGAAAGTGATCAAAATGTAACTCTCACCTTCTTGCTCTTTTCCTAGTGTAATCACCTTTATAAGATGGCAGTGATTTTGAGTGACAGTGTTCTGAGCATCCGTCAACAGGTTTCCTAGGTAATGCAAACATTTAAAATTATAAATAAAGAGGGAAAAGCTAGGGTAAGTAGAAGGGGTATATGGCTGTGGATAAATAAGCATAGCTTGAGACAGTCAATATTGATTTCCTTACATTCACTGCTACAGTATTCTTAATATACGTTGCTTTAAAGGTATGCTGAATGTCACCCAAATGTTCCTTGCATAGCGTAGGGCATAAAGGTGACTTCAGGCCTACCATAGTCAGAACTTCTTTGCTACCAGTCCGAATGTATCTTTTCATCACTGGTCTGTTTACCTGCATCCATTTTCTGCCAGTTGAATGCATTTTCATTCTCCAGTGACTACGCATGCCTATTTACTGACTACTTTGCAGTTGCAGATAAGTGGCCCGTGTTTTTTTTGTTTTTGTTTTTTCTTCTCTTGTTTTGTGCTTCTTGAGGTTAACATTATCCAGGAGGGGTAAATGTCAGTCTGAGGGATAGATTCCCCATAAAGACCACCATAATAACTGCCTTTTTTTCTAGGAGATTCTCACGATCGTATGTCTTGTTCAGTTTGTCAGGTGCTTGTCCCAAAAACCCTTTGCAGTAGACTTTCTCCCCTTTCTTTGTATCTTGAGAACCAGCATTTTAAGTTTCTCGCTAAAGATACAATGGAAGGAATCTCCCACCCTGAGGGTCAGACATTAGGGAAAAAGAAGGTGAAAAATGCGCAAACGGAATCTTTTGCTGTCCAGCCTCTGCCAGATGTTTCTCCTGAGGTTGTTACAGACCCAGTGGCTTGCCTGGCTGTGTTGTCAGATTTCTCTGTCATGACTGTGTTGGAGGCCTGTGAGGATCTGACTGGCAGCAAGTTCGAAGAGGCTTTGCAGGCGTCCATCTTAGATGTTCAGACAAGAACAGCAGAGCTACGGAAAGGCTGAGTAAGAAGGTTTACACTTCTGCTACCCTAGTTTATAGGGCTATTAATTATCAGATCCATATGTCTAGGTATGTGTTGGCTCTTCTTTCTCAGCCTTGTCAACTTAATTTTGATTTTCCAGACTCTGAGGGTAAAACTTCCTCTCAAGTCATTTGTCATTCTATTAAATGTAGTTATGCTGTGGCAGATGTCTCTTCTAGGGCTGCTGTTTTTGGTTCAGTGATGATGAGGTATTCTTGGCTTAGGCTTCAATCTCTACCTGATGATATTAAGACTCAGTTGATGGATGCTCCTCTGGATTCTAAGCTTTTTGTTTGGGGAAGCTGCTGCTGGTTTGTTTAAGTCCCTTCAGGATAAAGGTAAGGCCTTAGAGCAGCTTAAACATGTGTTTGTTTTTCTCGTACCTAAATTTTAGAGAAACAACCCTGCTAAGCCTGCCTTTATTCGTAGGCAATCCTGCATTTCTACAAAAGGTAAAATGAGTGGCAAATGGGCTCCTTCTGCTAAGGCTCCTTGGTTTTCAGGGACTTTGAAGCCTTCCTTTCCAGACAAACCAGGTGCTGTATGACTTTCCATCCCTGCCCAGCCACATTCCTCTTTCTCTTCTCCTTTCTCTTTGTCTTCCTGTTTGGCTTCAGATCACTCAGGATTATTGGGTTCTGTCAATCATTCGTCATGGGTACTTTATGGTGTGGAAATTCCATCCTCCTTTTATGGGCATTCCTCAGCCTCCTCAGGAACAACTTCCCTTTTTCCTAGAGGTTCTTCAAAATCTCTTGACTCAGGGTACTATTCAAGAGGTGTCTGTGTCCCAAGGGGGAAAGGGTTCTACTCCTGACTGTTTCTAGTGCCCGGGAAAAAAGGCACTTGGAGACCTATTCTAGACATCTTCATCTAAACACTTTTCTAAAAGTGCCTTCCTTTCGGATATTGTCCCTTTAGATTCTGTTTCCTCTCTTGCTCCCTCAGGCCTATAAATTTCAAAATTCTTCTCTGAATCCTCATCAGGATCATGTTTTTCTGGGTTGCAGAATTCAGAAGATGCCAATGCTGGCTTCCCTACCCCACCAAAGGCCTTAACACTCATTTCTTTCTTTCACACTCTTCTTCCTCTGGCTTCCATCACCACCAGTGAGTTTCTGAGAGCTCTGGGTTTCATAGCATCCACCATTCTGATACTCACTCTGGCCAAACTTCACATGAGAAAGTTTGAGTGGTTTCTGAAGTCAGTGTGGCTCCCACATGCACATCCTCCAGACTTTTGTAGTTCCTTGTCTCAGACAGGAACTTCACTAGTGGATTCAGCAGTTGTCTCTGAATCCAGGGATCCCTTTTCCTCTCCCTCTTCCTTCTCAGGAATTGTTCATAGATGCTTTGGACAAGGGATTGAGGAGATGTTTGGCTTCCTGACAGTTCATGGGGGTGTAGTCTCCACATCAGCAGAAGCAGCACATCAACGTCAAAGAGATGAAAGCTCTTCTGTTGCCTTTTCAGGTCTTTCATCCTCTTTTCTCTCCAGGGCCTTTCAAGGTGTTCACAGACAATACCACAATGATGTGGTATATCAACAAACAGTGAGAAGTAAGATCTTATCTTCTTTGCCGGTTGGCACTTCTGTTATCGGAGCTTGCTGTTAAGTATCAAGTGACTGTTCAGGCAGTTTACATCCCTTCTGGTCAGAACATTGTGGCAGACACGGTAAGCAGGTCCTTAACTCAGTCCCACAAAGGGACGCTTCACAGAGATGTGTTTCTTGACATTATCCATCAGTGGGATAGTCCTCAAGTTTATTTTTTTGCCTCCCTCTGAACAGAAAGATTCCTCTGTTTTGAGCCAGAATCCCAGATCCTCTGGTGTAGAAGGTGGATGCCCTCTCTTTTTCTTGGAAGGGGGTGTTTCTTTATGCATTCCTTCCCTTTTCTCTCATTCTGAAAGTCCTGTTCAAAATTCAACAGGATGCTCCCAAAATCTCGGTGACTTCCTTTTGGCTGTGACAGCACTGGTTCCCTCTTTTTCTGCATTTAGCCAAGGGCAATCATCACAAGTTACTTCACAGGGTGGATTTACACTCACAGGACAAGAGATCTCTCATCCATCCCCCCCTGTCCCTGCTTCAACTGACACTGAGGGAGATAGGATTTTGATTCTTCATAGACACCTTTTTTCTGAGGACATGCAGCAAGTGCTGCAGGCAGCCAGGAAACCTACTACTAGGAAATCCTACTTATCCAAATGGAACAGGTTTTCTATTCTGTGTCTATCTCATAACCTGGGCCCACTTACTGTGGATGTTCCTTTGGCTCTCTCTTATTTGTGTGAGTTGCTCATTGCTGGTTTGGCCTATTCTTCAATTAAGGCCCACTTATCAATGATCTCTGCTTGTCTGCCTTTTTCTCCTCCTCCTTTAGCTTCTATATTTGAGGTGAAACAATTCCTTAAAGACATCCTTAATATTAGACCTCCCTGGAAGCCCGTGCCTCCTCCCTGGGATCTTAACTTTGTTTTGGAGAAGTTGACTCAGGCTCCTTTTGAGCATGCTGCTTCACCCACCTTGCAACATTGTTCCTGGAAGACTGTTCTTTTGTTAGCTCTTACTTCTAACAGACAGGTGTCTGAGTTACAGGTCCTTATGGCTTGTCCTCCTGTTACGATCTTTCATGAGGACAGTGTGTTCTTGCACACTAACCCTTCTTTTATGCCTAAGGTGGTTAATGAGCTATCACTTAATCAGTCTATTGATCTGCCTACTTTTTCCCCTCTCCGCAAACTGACAATGACAGAGTGCTGCATACTTTGGATGTGCACAGGCAACTCAGGGTTTATTTGGATAAGGATAAGGCTATTAGAAATTCTGATTTTCATCCTAGATCTTTGGGACTTGTTGTATCCAAGCAAACTATTTCTTCTTCTCTCTTTTTGTTACACTTTTCATGGCAAGAGCCTTGCCTCTTGAGTCAAGGGTAATTTTATTAGAGCTGTGGCTTCTTCTGGTGCTTTTTTCAAGGGCGTAGACACTAATTCTAATCTTGAAGGAGCTACCTGAACTTCTGTGCATACATTTACCAAGCACTACAAGTTGGATGGTATCTTTAGAGCTAGGGCTGGTTTTGCTAGTGCCATTCTTCATGGCTTTTTAGGGGACTCTTCTTCTCCTTCCCCCTCCCTAGTTTCCTCTTGAGCTTTGGCACTCTCCAATATGTTAAGAATGCAGCAACAGTGAATGTAAGGGCATAGTACAGTTGTGTAAAATCTTACCATAATGATAGAGGTCCTTGCCTTCATTGCTGCAGTATTTAACTCCCTCCCTCCTTCCCCCTAATTTTTCGCCTTCCTGGATATACAGATTACCTCATGGGTTCCTTGGACTGGTGTTCCTATGGGGCAATCAGTTCTGACTGTGGTAGGCCTGAACATCACCTTTATGCCCTATGCTGCACAGGGAGCATTTAAATGGATGCTGTTCAGCGTACTTTTAAAGCAACAAGAGTCTTTGGTAGACTGGCGGACGTCGGGCTTCCACGGTAGGGAATCCATCTGATAAGAATACTGCAGCAGTAAAGGCAAGGACATCTACCATTATGGTAAGATTTTACAAAACTCTACTCTTTCTCTTATAGTAATAAAGCATTCTCGGTAGTTAATTCTTATATGTATTAGACAGAAATTTTAGTAGGTTTGAGTGTTGGGATTTAATGTTAACATTTATGTGAGTTTTTTCTTTTAGTTTTAGAATTTTGGTTGCATTTTTCTTTTTCTGTAAGCACATTCTCCTTTTTCATTTGTTGATTCTTTGAATAAAAATAGAAACAATGAGCCCAGTATTGTAATAACAACTGAACAGGAAAAGAAAACTGTTACCTTTATTTGGGGATTGAATACAGGACCCTTTACATTCTGAGCAGTTGTCACTGCCACTGGATGAATAAACAGCATCTAGCAGTTTGGTACCTGGCTTCTCCCAGCAAAGGTTTTCTCTTCAGCTAGGATACCACCATGAAGCTGATTTTTTTAAACACATAAGCATCCAGTGCAGTACAAACCATGATCCTAACAACTCTTCTCTTCTGGGAAACAAGGTACTTCACTGTCCAGAGACTCATGGTTGTCCAGTGTCAGAAACATCAGAACATATTGGGGGGGGGGTGTCCTGTGTTCAATCCCCAGAGTTTTTCTTTCCTCTTGAGTTGTTATTACAATACTCCGTTCACGGTTTGTACTGCATTAGATGTTTGCATGTGTAAAACATCAACTTCAAGATGGTTTCCTACTTAAAGGGAGGAACAACTTTTGGGTGGGAACTGTCCAGACACCCCTTTGTTTGTCCAGTGGCAGTGACAATCATATGAAATGCAAGGGGGGGGGGTCAATCAACCTCCAGAGCATGGCAAGAGTTTTCCTTTCCTGCTGAGTTATAAATGGAAATACAGAGATTCCTACAGGTTTTGATATTTTTTGATAAATGCTTAACATTCACTTAAGCTGCCAACGAGTCAGGCAGACAGGATTGTGGTTTAACATTTCATCTGAAGCACAGTACTTTCGGAGTGCAGAACTGCCCCCCAACAAAACACATTGCACTGCAGTGTTAGCACTGTAACAGGAATCCAAGCACTTGTTATAAATGGATATAGCTACCAAAGCAGCACAGACTCACAAATGGTAGGCCATACTAGTGAAACCTATTAGGTTTATCTGCTGAGTAACTAATGTATTACAACATAAACAGACAACATAGATGGCTTAGACTTAGTCCAAAAGAAAAAAGATAGCCCACATTTCCCAAATATCCTACACGAAGTCCAATATATACAACTGCAAAGTAATGAGGATGACCAGTGTCATTAAGAAATAATAACACAAAATAGCAAAAGGACAGAAAAGTACAACTGTGGGAGGTATTCCTAAGAAAACCAAAGAAGATAACCAAATACAATCATGTCTTCACAATAAGCCTTTATAAACTGAGATACGAACCCTTTAAATGGGGATTTTTTAAGCATGTTTTTGATAAATAGTAGATCAGCTCCTGCTCTGAGTGACTGGTTGAACTATCATCTTGAGGCAATGAGTCAGCCTACAAGAAATCTCAGACCAAAAACATTTGAAAAAAAAATAAGAAAAAGAAGAAAAGGACTATGCATGACAAAACATGGACCTTAAACCCCACCACCAAAAAGAGCATTGTTCTATCAGGAGCACTTTGCAATGCAACCACATCGGTGGATAGGGAATAGCACACCTTACTGTAAATACTTCACAAAGCAGCAAAAATACATAAAAGCATTCATATGGTCATTGCTTTATAGGTTCATAGGTGTTTATTAGGCTAATGACCCCAAGGGCCTTTTTAAGCCTAGCCATGCATCCCAAATCTCTGACAAGTTCTGATACCCTTGGTAAGAGTAAACAGGGGTTTGGGAGATGAAACATTTACAAGTAGGAGCCTGGAAGATGAACCATTCACAGGCTGCCTGTGCCCATTAGAGACATAGGTGCCAAACCAGGGATGAATTTCCTGTTCCCCATCCAGTTGTCCCAAGTTGCACTTGGACTCTTCTATACTCTCTTTCAACTTTCTTTTTATATTTCATATTCCCT